>NC_050576.1:150837606-151141217 GCF_011100635.1 Trichosurus vulpecula | reverse complement strand
GAATGCCTTGAAAGGCAGAATTAGCCAAATGGAAAAGGAGGTCCAAAAGACCACTGAAGAAAATACTACCTTAAAAATTAGACTGGAGCAAGTGGAAGCTAGTGACTTTACGAGAAATCAAGATATTACAAAACAGAACCAAAGGAATGAAAAAATGGAAGACAATGTGAAATATCTCATTGGAAAAACCACTGACCGGGAAAATAGATCTAGGAGAGATAACTTAAAAATTATTGGACTACCTGAAAGCCATGATCAAAAAAAGAGCCTAGATCTCATCTTTCAAGAAATTATCAAGGAGAACTGCCCTGATATTCTAGAGCCACAGGGCAAAATAGAAATTGAAAGAATCCATCGATCGCCTCCTCAAATAGATACCAAAAAGAAATCTCCTGGGAATATTGTCACCAAATTCCAGAGTTTTCAGGTCAAGGAGAAAATACTGCAAGCAGCCAGAAAGAAACAATTCGAGTATTGTGGAAACACGATCAGAATAATCCAAGATCTAGCAGCTTCTACATTAAGAGATCGAAGGGCTTGGAATATGATATTCCAGAGGTCAATGGAGCTAGGATTAAAACCTAGAATCACCTACCCAGCAAAACTGAGTATCATGCTCCAAGGCAAAATATGGATTTTTAATAAAATAGAGGACTTTCAAGCTTTCTCAGTGAAAAGACCAGAGCTGAATAGAAAATTTGACTTTCAAACACAAGAATCAAGAGAATCATGAAAAGGTAATCAAGAAAAAGAACAAGAAAAAGAAATTGCAAGGGACTTACTAAAGTTGAACTGTTTTGTTTACGTTCCTACATGGAAAGATGATGTGTATGATTCATGAGACCTCAGTATTAGGGTAGCTGAAGGAAATATGCATATTATATATATATATATATGTTTATGCATATATATATATGTGTATGTGAGTGTGTATGTATGTTTATAAGTATGCGTGTATATATATATATGGAGAGAGAGAGAGAGAGAGAGAGAGAGAGAGAGAGAGAGAGAGAGCAGGCATAGGGTGAGTTGAAGATGAAGGGAAGATATCTAAAAGAAATAAAATCAAATTAAGTGATGAGAGAGGAATATATTGAGAGAGGGAGATAGGGAGAGATAGAATGGGGTAAATTATCTCGCATAAAAGTGGCAAGAAAAAGCAGTTCTGTAGGAAGAGAAGAGAAGGCAGGTAAGGGGGGAATGAGTGAATCTTGCTCTCATCAGATTTGACCTGAGGAGGGAATACCATACATACTCAATTGGGTATCTTACCCCACAGGAAAGAAGAAGGAAGAAGATAAGAAAGGGGGGGATTTTAGAAGGGAGGGCAGATGGGGGTGGAGGTAATCAAAAACAAACACTTTTGAAAGGGGACACGGTCAAGGGAGAAAATTCAATAAAGGGGGATAGGTTAGAAAGGAGCAAAATATAGTTAGTCTTTCACAACATGAGTATTGTGGAAGGGTTATACATAATGATACACATGTGGCCTATGTTGAATTGCTGGACTTCTTAGGGAGGGTGGGTGGGAAGGGAAGAGGGGAGAGAATTTGGAACTCAAAGTTTTAAAAACAGATGTTCAGAAACAAAAAAAAAAAGTTTTTGCATGCAACTAGAAAATAAGATACACAGGCAATGGGGCATAGAAATTTATCTTGCCCTACAAGAAAGGAAGGGAAAAGGTGATGGGGGGGAGTGGGGTGACAGAAGGGAACACTGACTGGGGAACAGGGCAACCAGAATATATGCCATCTTGGAGTGGGGGGGAGCGTAGAATTGGGTAGAAAATTTGTAATTCAAACTCTTGTGAAAATCAATGCTGAAAACTAAATTTAAAAAATCATAAAAAAAGAAGTTTGTTTGGACTGGACCAGATGACCCCTCAGGAAGCCCTCCAGCTGTAGGGCCCTCAGATTACCACAATATCATCTATTAATAAAGAATCAAAAATACACAATCAGAATAGTAACTCACATTTATATATCACTTTCAGGTTTGCAATAACAGCTTGAACATTGAAAATAGTTTCTAAAAAATGTGCATGCAGATGGAAAAAAAATCAGAATGGTAAACAAAGCCAATAAGATTTTATTATCATGTTACATCTGTGTGTGTATATATACAAATATGTATATATACACAAATATGTATATACATGTATATTTTTATGTACGTGTATATACCTATTTCTCTTTATCAAATTGTAAAATATTGGGCATTTATGATTACATGTAAAACTTTGTTTTTATTCCTAATTCTTTTTTTATTATTATATTTTATTATTTATTTAATATTTTTAGTTTTCAGCATTGGTTTCCACAAGATTTTGAATTATGAATTTTCTCCCCATTTCTAACCTCCCCCCCACTCCAAGATGGCATATATTCTGATTGCCCCATTCCCCAGTCAGCCCTCTCTTCTGTCACCCCACACCCCCCCCATCACCTTTGCCCTTACTTTCTTGTAGGGCAAGATAGATTTCTATGCCCCTTTTCCTGTGTATCTTATTTCCCAGTTGCATGCAAAAACAGCTCTTTTTTTGAATATCTGCTTTTAAAACTTTCAGTTCCAAATTCTCTCCCTCCTTCCTTCCCCACCCACCCTGCTTAAGAAGGCAACCAATTCAACATAGGTCACACGTGTATCATTATGCAAAACCCTTCAACAACACTCATGTTGTGAAAGACTAACTATATTTTGCTCCCTCCTATCTTGTCCCCCTTTATTCAGTTTTCTCCCTTGACCCTATCCCTTTTCAGAAGTGTTTGCTTCTGATTACCTCCTCCCCCTATCTGCCCTCCCTTCTATCATCTGCCCTTTTTTATCCCCTTCCTCCTTCTTTCCTGTGGGGTAAGATACCAAATTGAGTGTGTATGTTATTCCCTCCTCAAGTCAAATCTGATGAGAGCAAGATTCATTCATTCCCCCCTCACCTGCCCCCTCTTCCCATCCAGCAGAACTGCTTTTTCTTGCCACTTTTATGTGAGATAATTTACCCCATTCTATCTCTCCCTTTCTCCCTCTTTCAATATATTCCTCTCTCATCCCTTAATTTGATTTTATTTTTTTAGATATCATCCCTTCATATTCAACTCACCCAGTTCCCTCTGTCTACATATATACATACATATATATATACATATATATATATGTATACACATATACATATACATACATACATACATATATATATATATATATATATATGTATGTATGTATGTATGTATATTCCCTTCAGCTACCCTAATACTGAGGTCTCATGAATTACACACATCATCTTTCTATGTAGGAATGTAAGCAAAACAGTTCAACTTTAGTAAGTCCCCTATGATTTCTCTTTCTTGTTCACCTTTTCATGCTGCTCTTGATTCCTATGTTTGAAAGTCAAATTTTTTATTCAGCTCTGGTCTTTTCACTGATAGAGTTTGAAAGTCCTCTATTTTATTGAAAATCCATATTTTGCCCTGGAGCACTATACTCAGTTTTGTTGGGTAGGTGATTCTTGGTTTTAATCCTAGCTCCATTGACCTCTGGAATATCATATTCCAAGTCCTTCGATCCCTTAATGTAGAAGCTGCTAGATCTTGTATTATCCTAATTGTGTTTCCACAATACTCAAATTGTTTCTTTCTGGCTGCTTGAAGTATTTTCTCCTTGACCTGAAAACTCTGGAATTTGGCGACAATATTTCTAGGAGTTTTCTTTTTGGGATCATTTTCAGGAGGCAATCTGTGGATTCTTACAATTTCTATTTTACCCTCTGGCTCTAGAATATCAGGGCAGTTCTCCTTGATAATTTCTTGAAAGATAATGTCTAGGCTCTTTTTTTGATCATGGCCTTCAGGTAATCCAATAATCTTTAAATTATCTCTTCTGGTTCTGTTTTCCAGGGCAGTGGTTTATCCAATGAGATATTTCACATTGTCTTCCATTTTTTCATTCCTTTGGTTCTGTTTTGTAATATCTTGATTTCTCATAAAGTCGCCAGCTTCCACTTGCTCCAATCTAATTTTTAAGGTAGTATTTTCTTCAGTGGTCTTTTGGACCTCCTTTTCCATTTGGCTAATTCTGCCTTTCAAGGCATTCTTCTCCTCATGGGCTTTTTGGAACTCTTTTGCCATTTGGGTTAGTCTGTTATTTAAAGTGTTATTTTCTTCAGTATTTTTGGGGTCTCCTTTAGCAAGTCATTGACTTGTTTTTCATGGTTTTCTTGCATCATTCTTACTTCTCTTCCCAATTTTTCCTCTACTTCTCTAACTTGCTTTTCCAAATCCTTTTTGAGCTCTTCCATGGCCTGAGACCAATTCATATTTTTCTTGGAGGCTTTTGATGTAGGCTTTTGACTTTGTTGACTTCTTCTGGCTGTATGTTTTGGTCTTCTTTGTCACCAAAAATAGATTCCAAAATTTGAGTCTGAATCTGAGAGTGTTTTCGCTGCCTGTTCAAGTTCCCAGCCAACTACTTGACCCTTGAGCTTTTCGTTGGTGTATGACTGCTTGTAGAGAGTGCTTTGTCCCAAGCTTTAGGGGCTGTTCTGCTGTTTTCAGAGCTACTTCTACACAGCAAGCTCTGCCATGCCAGCACTTCTTCTACCTCAACAACCAGATCCAGGCAGGGCAAAGCAGGCTTTGCACTCCTGCTCAGATCTGCCACTTAATTCCTCCTACCAGGTGGGCCTGGGGCCAGAAGCAACTGCAGCTGTAGCTCTGGAAGCAGCCTCAGAGTTGCACTACCTCCACTGCCTCCCTGGGTGATGGCCGCCTGCCAACTCCTTTCGCTATCTCCCAGCAGCTTTTCCCACTAACCTGCTCTGTTGTCTTTGGTGTTTGTGGGTTGAGAAGTCTGGTAACTGCCACAGTTCAATGATTCAGGGCCCTACGGCCTGTTCTTCTGGGCTCCCAGTCTGGTTGGTCCTTGTGCAGCCCACACTTGCCTCTGCTCTGCTCAGCTCCCAGCTCAGTGTGACAGACACTTCCCAGAGACCACCCAGGGTGTCCTGGGCTGTAGTTCTGCTTCCCTCTGCTATTTCATGGGTTCTGCAGCTCTAGAATTTGTCCAGAGCCATTTTTATAGGTGTTTGGAGGGATCTGGGGGGGGGAGCTTAAGCAAGTCCCTGCTTTCCAACCACCATCTTGGCCTATTTATAATTCTTATTGTATTTTGAGATCATTATTCAGTTTCTGACAAGTGTTTTTAAAACTGTCACCTACAGAGTGTTACTTTTACCCTATAGTGTAGTTACTTTCATTTTATCCTTCTATTATTTCATTCTCCTGTGTGTGATTTGCTACCAAGGAACAGATTTTATGCAAATATGCAAAAGAAAAAAAATCATTTCTTCTGCTAGAATCTCTAATTGGTCCTAATAAGAGGAAAGAAAGAAATCAGAAATGTGTGAACATCCTATGTTTAACACCTCTCTAGGCAAGACTACTCCAAAACCCAATTGGAAATTTATTCAGTAGCTTAGGATCATAAATCTAAAGTTGGAAAGACCATCTAAGTCAATCTCATTTTTCCACTGATGAAACTGAGACCCAAGGAGATAAAGGGACTTGCCCAAGGTCACATGGGTAGTAAGAGTCAGAGGCAGAATTTTAACACAGTCCTTTTACTCCAAAGCCAGTGCTCTTTCCACTGTAACACAACAATGGGCACTCAGAACTGCAGCCATTTGACATTTCACCCTACCTGCTTATGGAGATGTCCCAACCCTGAAACTCATTTTAGAAAAAAAGTTAAGTGTTTCATGCTTATTTTATCATGCCCTGGTGAGGAAGCCAGTGATCAAATATTAGCATCTCCTTACAGATGGAGGTAGGGTAGCTAGATGGCACAGTGGATTGAGTGTCAGGCTAGGAGTCAGGAATACCTGAGTTCAAATCTGGCCTTCTTAGTTGTGTGACCCTGGGCAAGTCACTTAATCCTGTTTGCCCCAGTTTCTTTATCTGTAACATGATCTGGAGAAGGAAATGGTAAATCACTCTAATATCTCTGCCAAGAAAATACAAAATGGGGTCATGAAGAGTCAGTCATGACTGAAATAACTGAATGATAACAGATGGAGAACCAGTTATAAGTAGGATAAATGTCTGGAATACCTCAAACTTGTACCTAAAATAATTATTTGGAGAAAGAGTCCATAAGGTTTCATTAGACTGCCCAAGGGGTCCAAGACACAAAATAGTCTGCCTCAAAATATAGAGAACTGATTGTTCCTTTTTATTCTTCAAGGCTCAGCTCAAAATGCTCCTTCACGAAGTCTCCCCTAACTAAGCTAACTCCCTATGGATCTCTATTTTCTTTGAGTTCTAATTATATTTATAGATTGTCACTAAGCCATTTCCTATTTGATTGCATCCAATTCCATTAAAAATATTGATATGCAAGGCACTCTATTTCATTTCTCCTCAACAATACTTTCTTGGTAATATACTATGTCCTCCTCATGCCTACCACATGGCTCTCCTCTGCCTTTTTGGTTGGCTCAGAACTTTAAAACTTTTGAGACTGTGGTATTCTATTATTCATAGCCACATGGTATTATTGGAAGAATGGTGATTTTTTTTTAACAGGCTATTCTTCAAGGTGAAGTTTGGGCCCCTTAAAAGCATTATGCTAGTTCCCGAACATAATCCAAACTGTTCTCTTGCTCCTATTCAATTAGGAGCCCATGTTACCATTCGTGCAGTACAACTACTTAATATATATGAACTGAGAGACTAGATCTAGGGGCTTTAACTGTGTCTGGAGTGTTTCAAAGACTTCTAAATGACGTCTGTAAGCACTCAAAAGAGGATCATTTAACTCTCTACACAGTAAAAACCAAGTTGGAAGAAGAATATCTAATATCCCAATTATCAATCAACTGAGAGACTGTTGCAGTGAATGGAGAACAAACCTTTGAGACAGGAAGGCCTGGGTTTAAATCACACCTCTAGCACACACTGGCTACTCAGGTAGACAATGTCTCAGTGCCCCCAGGCAACTCTCTAAGATATATTGGACAGCAGTTCTCATGTACATTAATTGAGGGAGTCTTTTTACCAGAAAGTGTTCCCCATACCATGGAAAAATAACTCTAATCCCGCAAAAAGTTAATACGCAATAATTTATTAATGAAGGTGCAGGCATGCTAGTCACTGGAATACAAAGACAATAATTAAATAGTCACTGCTCTCAAGGAGTTTGCATTCTTGTTTTTTCTGCTCTTCTCTTCCTTCCTTCCTTCCTTCCTTCCTTCCTTCCTTCCTTCCTTCCTTCTTTTCTTTCTTTCCTTCTTTATTTCTGGTTTTGAGAGCACTTTTCTTTCTACTATATCATACTTTGGGGCAATGAGAGTTTTTAGAGTACAACATTACATGAAAGGGGAATGATGTTTCCGGAATTTGTTTCTGGTTAAGCCAGAGCATGTTTTAATGATGATTGTGACTTCTGCGCTGACCATGGCTCCTGTGTGAAGATTGTCATGAGGCTGGGGCTGTCAGATTTCATGGAGGAGTCAACCAACATATCCATCCTGGAAGCTACTACCCAAAGCTTTTCAGTCATGACCTCAGCTAGTACTAGCCCTGCCACACAAGGCAGACAGCAGGCAGAGTCAGCCAGTCAGAAAAAAAGATGCCAAGCAGGGAAAGGAAGATGCCATTCACTGGAAAGGACATAGGACTGAGCAGTAGGCACCAGCCACCTGCCAAACATTAACCTGAGGCAAGGGAGCAACGCAGGCAAAGAAATAGATACCTTGTTCAGAGTGGGCACTTGATAGATATTTGAGGAAGGAATGAATGAAGTAAGCAGAGTACCAGTCCCCTGGAGTCTCTTACTGAGTCTGTCACTTAGTCTCTTTAGCATAAGTTGTGTGACCTTGCATGAATCAGCCCTTTTTTGGCCTCAATTTCTTCTTTTGTAAAATAGGGCCTTGAAATACAATGACTTTTAAAGTACCTTCTAGTTATCAAATTCTATGATTCTGCTGTTCTAAATCTTTAAGTATGCTTAAAGTATACTATGGCTGTTAGTGTTCCTTTCCAAACACATACTCTAGAATCTAGAATGAGAAATATAGCTTTTCTTTTTATTAAATCAAGAATGGAGAAAGAAAAGGACCAAAATTCTAAATTTTTAAATTCCGTAGGATTTTTATTTATTTTTCTTTCCTTTTCTTGTCCTCTTCTCTTTGCTCTAGCACTGTCAAGTAGTTCTAATTTTGTTTAGAATTTTTTGGAGGTTTTTCTTTCTCTTGTTTTGTTACTAGCTGTTGTCTGTCAAGCAAATTTGGCAGATTCATATTGATACAAACTGTGGTGCGGGGGTGGGGGGGAGAGAGACAGAGAGTGAGAGGGAGAGTGAGAGAGTGAGAGAGAGAGAGAGAGCGCAAGAGCGAGAGCGAGAGATTTTCCCAAGCATATATGCTCACCTAGAAACATGCAGACCACCCGTGTCCAGCTATTTGAGCAAATCAATGAATTAATTAATGGAGAGGTAGTTCTGCCAGTTACACAAAGAGGCAGGGTGTCTGTCCACTCATGACAGCAAGCACTGTGATGACCAGCAGATGGGCTTCTTCCCCTGCTGGTTATCATCCCTGCATTTATGGACTACAATTCATTGATGCTTTCCATTGCACATGAACTAAGACTGAATAGTCCCAACAGAGGATAATAGTGTTGTAGATTTAAAGCTGAAAGGGCCTTTAGAATCTATCCAGTCTTACACCCTCATTTTACAGATGAGGAAACTGAGGCCTCGAGAACTAAAGCAACTTGTCCAAGGTCATCAGTAACCTTGAGGCAAGACCCTAGAACGTGGCAGCATCCTTGTGGTAGTAGATAACCTACCTCTTGGAGATTTCCTGTGTTCTACCTAGGGTCAGAAGCTTTAGTCAGATCCCAGATCAGAATAGATCTGTCTTATTCATGTTCCCTAGAAAGTAGAGTCCTATTATGGCAAACTACTGTTCTTTATTTTCAGGGGTGGTTGGTCTTTGTGCCATGGTCTAGATATTACAGAACCACATCACACAGCTAGTGGTGGACTGTGATGGAGCCTAGCTCACAAACTTGTCCGAGGCAGACTGATTGGAAGAGTCTTAACCATTCAGAATAGACCAAAGCATAATGGAGAATGTATATGAGGCTGACATATTGTCACAAGACATTTTTTATTTAATTCTATATCATGTAATCTGAGTCTCTGATGATGTCATGAGTCTATGTCATGCATGCTTAATTTAGTTGTAAGGCCCTTGACCCTGTAGGATCCACAGTTCTGAGCCTAGTGCTAAATAACTCAAGACCCTCTCTAGCCCTAACTATCTAGCAGCAAGCAACCAAGAAGGAGAGCTAGCTATTGTCTGATTGTAAAAGAACTGGATTTGAAATTAGAGCACTGGAGTTTGAATACCAGCTCTTCCACCTGCTATATAAGCCTTCTGGGTCTCAGTTTCCTTACCTGTAAAATGAAAAAAATTGGGCTAAAAGAGCTCTAAAATCCTTTCCAGTCTTAAACCTATGATCCTAATCTTTAATCTTCCCTCCAGGTCCCTTCACCTGGACTTTTGGATCTTGTTTCTAGTCTCTCTCCTAAATTCTGTTTTGAACTCTTAGGGACAATTCTTTGCTTGACCTAGTGATTTGACAGATGTGCCACCAATCTGGTAACCCCAATCTAGTATTCCCTACCCTGTCCCCCTCATATAGCATTGGATGACAGTAGAAAGAACATCTTAATTATGAGAAGCAGTTAGAAGCTATTTAACTTGTTGGTCTCTCATTTTTGGTTGGTGTGTGGGTTTTTTTGGTTTGGAATGAGTTGCCTCCCTCTGCAGCCCTAACTCCTCAGGCATTACAGCATCTGGCTACTTCCGATGTAGAGGCATGATCCTATTAGCATTTTTGCCTCCTGATCTGCTTGACTTTCATTTTTAAAACTGTTCATTATTCCCTTCCGCATGTGTGTGTGTATTTCTCCCAACCATTCATTGAATATCCATTTAAGCCCTGCTGAATTCTTGATAGCCTTGAATTTCCTCCCCAGTCATTTGTCTCATGGCCATAACACAGCCTTTGTTGTTGAATCCTCTGGGTTTTCCATCAGAGACTTTTCGCTGCGGTTGTTTGGGTTGAGAGAGTTTAACAAAGCTGCAGGGTGGGCTTGGCTACCCAGTGCTTCCCCACTGGCCATCATCACTGAACACAGCTGAAAGAGAAGGCCTTCTAGGAGAAGCAGGAAGTTTTTTTCCCCTTTCTTCCCTCCCGTCCCCCCCCCCCCATCTAATCCAAAACACTTGCAATTCTGGGTGGCAATTGATGCAATAAGGTTCACAGATGAAAAGCTAATCAGGCTTTGTCTTTTAAATGAAAGCACAGATTCCGAAATGAAGCACAGCAGGTGGGAAGAGACTGCACCAATTTCAAAAGCTATCACACATCTGTGCACTAAGGCATGTTTTTTAAGCAGCAGCCTGGGAACCACTGTGGCTGTGCTGGTCAGGGTTAGCCGGCTTTCTGCAAATTGTATCTCAGAAGGAAGAGAGCGTCGGAAGTGGGCAGGTTCTCCTCTTTACCCTTCCTTCAGCCCCTCTTTGAGAGAGAGCCAAGTTTGAGAGGTTTGGCTTCCATCTATCCCAGGGAACCCAAATGTCACTTTGGTTTCCTGATAGATGCTCTCCAGTAAGTAGTTACCTAATCCCCACCACCCCTACCCCTACCTCTCACCTCTCCCTCTCTCTCTCTCTCTCTCTCTCTCTCTCTCTCTCTCTCTCTCTCTCTCTCTCCCTCTCTCCCTCTCTCTCTCTCTCTCTCTCACACACACACACACAAAACACACATCTCCAGACTATTTTCACTTCTTCCTCTTCAACAATGATTTAAAAAAATAATAAATCATGCCTGCATATACTTTTTAGGGATGAAGGCTTCAGGACCCTAGGGAGGTGGATATAAAGGGAGACTTAAGTCAGGTAAATGAAAGAAAGGAATTGAGGTGATTCTCAGTATAATTCCAAATAGGCAAGCAGAATGAAACATTTTCATCTGAATGACCTGAATAATGGTTTCTATATTAAGCTTTTACTGCTTTGCTAAAAGAGGTTTAGGCTAGAATATTTTCCATGCAACCAGTGGATATCCTGGGATAACTTTGGTTGCGTCGAGGAAGCCAGATTGGACAGACCCATTGTTAACTCTGCAATTAAGGTACTTGAATTCTTAGCTTCTACAATCCATAGGGTATATGATACAAACCCTAGAAATTGCCCTCGAGGAGCTTTCAATCTAAGGATGAGCTTAATGTAAATGATGGAATTCTAGTATCTTGGAACAAAACAGCAAGTTCTCCAGGTAATGAAGAGTGCTTAAAATTCAGTGGCCTGATACCAGCCTCTTAGACTGGAATTTACATCAGTGGATACAGATGAAATATATGCCTAATTGGAACTCCTGGGCCAACGCATTGTTGGATGAAATTTCTCCTGATTTCTGAAGCATTTCAAATGCCTCTTCTGCAAATGATTCTTAAGAACCCTCATAGGGAGAGATTAATCTCTTAGCTGTGAGGGGAGTAGGCTTTGGTCCCAGATCCATAATACTATGTTTTTAATAAGCTGCTTCGCTATATACTAAAATTCAGAGCTTAGTTTCCTTTTTCCTAATTCCTTCTGTGAAAAGCCTCTTGTAAGCTTATGAGAAAAGAGAGAGAAACAAAGAAAGCCAACATGTAACAGTGATCCAAATAATTTCAATTTACAAGTGTTATTACATAAAGATCAAAATATAAGAGATATGACTGAGAACAGAATTGCTGAACCTGATATTTAAACGTACAATTGTAGCCACCCATCCTGGCCTCCAGCTGTCTAAAGGGCACATATGTTGCATTTCACCATTCCCCCAGGATTCTCTGTCATCCTTAAGTACATTGGGGTAGGGGATGTGGAGTTGTCTAGGTTCTCTGAAAATGGTCCAGTCTCAATTAAGATGCCCCCCACAAGTGTATGGGGTAGTCTCCTATGCCCCAGTTCTATCTATCCACTAATAATTAGATTAGCTTTTATGAAGGAATATTTACTTCAAAAGCTATTTTGTTGTATTGTTGTTTGTCCTTTGTTCCTGAAGAAGACCATGACATCAGGAAGGTAGTGCCATGACTTGCAAGTGAATTGGATTTAAATGGGGGGGGGGGGGGCTGTGCAAAATCACGAGCTTCACTTTCTCCTCCAGAGCCATCTGGGTCCAGTGGCAGGATATAGATCAGGACAACTGGAGATAGTCCCAGACACAAAGGAAGACCATGGCCTTTTTAAGCCAAGGTTTTTCCCAGGTCTCAATTTGACTAAGGCAACGCCCATTCAATGATTAAGGCTAGGTAAGAAATGATGTAAAGAATGGCCTCTTTTACCTAGTCTAAAAAAATTGTGTGTGTGTACACACACACACACACACACACACACACATATATATACACATATACACACATATGTATGTATATGTATGTATGTGTATATGTACATACACACACACATATATATTTATATACATATATCTCAATCTGGGAGGGGAAGACCCTCAGGCTTCCCAGCCAAAACAGAAACAATGTCTATAAACATTCACTCTGAGCAATCAGTGATTCAAAAGCTTCAATCACAAATATACAAACTTACCCAACACATGAGAAGTATAATTCCTCCTCTCCTCACCCATCTTTGCACTATCTCAGCCTCTGGGGAAAGGGATTAATTTCATAGCTTACCTTAGCTTGTTTCCTATAGAGTCCTAGTTTCAAGTCAAAAATCCTCCTTGGGCTCAAGTCCTAGGCACCCTGGTTTGGTTTCTCAGGCTTCCACACCAAACTGACTGACTGCATTTTCCCACCAAGAATCCTGAATCCAAGGTTACCATAGCTTAAACTCCCATGTCCCATGGGGATCACCTCTGGCACTCAAAACTGAGGAAGACAAACAATACAGAACAGAAACAGATGCTCCCAGATCCATTTCTTCTGGGAGAGGTATTGCAGGGGAAGGAAGTCCTTCCCCTCTCATTGGTTCAGTCAACACCCTCTGGACATAGCAGATAAATATAGCCAAAAAGAGAGTGGAGGAAAAGGGCAACAAAGAAGAGTGAATGGCTTAATCTTGCCAGTTTTAAAGACACAGGTAGCCAATCAAAGGAGCCTACCCCCACCCAATTGGTAAGGGACACAGTGATCTCCATGATAGGCAATTTGGACATTCTCGAATGACCCCTCAAGGGTTAGGTGAATTGGGTATGCCCAGACAAGCCTGAGTTACAAAAGAAACAAAATAAAGTTGCTTGAATGAAACAAACTTTTTTATGAAAACAAAAATCTAAAAATGATATTATTTCATAACTACCTGTGATACAATTTGGACACAAATTGACTTATATTTTCTGTTTTTTGAAGTATCATTTAAGAGAGACTTTTGTATAAAGCAGCAATCATCAAAACTATTTGATACTGTTTAAGAGATAGAGCAGTGGATCAGTGAAATAGGTTAGGTACACAAGACACAGTAGTCAGCGACCGTGTTAATCTACTATTTGATAAACTAAAAAACTCCTACTTTGACAAAAACTGCTGGGAAAACTGGAAAATAGCGTGGCAGAAACTAGGCATGGACCAACATCTTACACTGCCTACCAAGATAAGGACAAAACGGATATGTGATTTAGATATAAAGGGTGATACCATAAGCAAATTAGGAGAGCAAGGAATAGTTTGCCTGTCAAATCTATGGAGAAGGGAAGAATTTATGACCAAACAAGAGATAAAGAACATTATGAAATGCAAAATTGATAATTTTGATCTCATTAAATTAAAAACGTTTTGCACAAAGCCAATGCAACCAAGATTAGAGGGAATGCAGAAAGCCAGGAAACAATTTTTACAGCCAATTTTTGTGATAAAGGCCTAATTTCTAAAATATGTAAGAACTGAGTCAAATTTATAAGAATACAAATCATTCATAAATTGATAAATGGTCAGAAGATATGAAGAGGTAGATTTCAGATGAAGAAATTAAACCTATCTATAGGCATATAAAAATGCTCTAAATCACTATTGATTAGAGAAATGCAAATTAAACAACTCTGAGGTACCACCTCACACCTATCAGATTGAGTAATATGACAAAAAAGAAAATGACAAATGTTGGAGAAGATGTGGGAAAATTGGAACACTAATGCGTTGTTGGTGGAGTTGTAAAGTGATCCAACTATTCTGGAGAGCAATTTGGAGCTATGCCCAAAGGGCTATAAAACTGTACATACCCTTTGATTCAGCAATACCACTACTAGGTCTGTATCCCAAAGAGATATAAAAAGGGGAAAGGACTCACATATACAAAAAATATTTATAGCAGCTCTTTGTGGTAGCAAAGAATTGGAAATTAAGGGGTTGCCCATCATTTGAGGGAAGGCTGGACAAGTTATGGTATATGAATGTAATGGAATACTATTGTGCTATAAGAAATGATGAGCAGGTGAATTTCAGAAAAACCTGGAAAGATTTACATGAACTGATGCTGAGTAAGTGAGCAGAACCAGGACAACATTGTATGTAGTAACAGCAACATTATGCAATGACCAATTTTGATACACTTAGCTCTTTTCAGCAATATAATGATCTAAGACAATTCCAAAAGACTCATTATGGAAAATGCTATCCACATCCAGAGAAAGAACAATGGAATGTGAATGCAGATTAAAGCATACCATTTTCTATTCTGTGTGTGTGTGTTTCTTTCCCTTTTGTTCAGATTTTTCTTTCGCAACATGACTAATGTTGGAAATATGTTTACTATGATTTATGTGTATATACTTGTACATATATAGCCCATATCAGATTGCTTGCCATCTTGGGGAGAAGGGAAAGGAGGGAGGGATAGAGAAAAAACAAATTGGAACTCAAAATCTTATAAATGTGAATGTTGAAAATAAATAAATAAATTATTTTTTTTTAAAAAAGAGAATTTTAGAATACGTTCAGCATTATAGTTACCAATACTTAGAGACAGACTAAAACCTTTTAAATATTTCCTTAAGATAGGTAGATTATTTACTACTCCAGGTTTGCTTGTGAAAGTATGGCTTCTATTTGCACAGGTTGAGAGTTTTTATTCACTGAGAATTATAGAATCATGAATTCCCCAGAGTTTTACATGTGGAAGGGACAGCAGAAACCAAGCAGTCTAAGCCATGCAAGAAGAGAATCTTCTCTATGACATCCTTGATAAATGTCCTTCTGCTATTTGAGGGACTCTAGAAAGAGCATCCTCAGTACCCCCAAAGCAGTTCACACCAATTTGAAACATCTCTAGTTCTTAGGAACATTTTTCTTACATTGAACCAAGATCCCTTTTTGCAACTTCCACCAGTTACTTCAAGTACTTCCCTCTAAGGTCATGGAAACCAAGTCTAATACCTCTTCTGCATGATATTTCTTGAAGTACTTGAAGACAGCCATCATATTCTACTCTTGTACACCTCCTCCTCTCCCCACCTCCACATTTCTCTTTTCCAGGCTAAACATGCCCATTTTCTTCATCTGCATCTCATATGACAAGTTCTCAAATCCTCTCTTCTGGACACACTCCTATTTTTGGGGGGGGAGGATCAATGTCCCCTCCTAAAATGTAGTGCCAAGAACTGAGGATAGTATTCTACATGTGGTCTGACCAGGACAGTTGTTGTTCAGTTGTGTCTGACTCTCCATGACCCCATTTGGGATTTGCTTGGTAAAGATACTAGAGTGGTTTGTCATTTCTTCTCTAGATCATTTTACAGATGAGGAAGTAAAGGCAAACAGGGTTAAGTGACTTGCCCAAGGCCAAACAGCTAGTAAGTGTCTGAGGCCAAATTGAACTCATGAAGATGAGTCTTCCTGATTCCAAGCCCAATGCTCTATGTACTGTACCACCTAGCTGCCCTGACCAGGACAGAATATAGCACAATTGTCACTTCCCATATACTTGACATTATGTTTCTCTTAATTCAGCCTTAAAAATATTAACTCTTTTGGGGTTCCATGTTACAATGTTGATCCATATTGAGTTTGTAATCACTAAACTCCCAGATCTCTTTAACAGAAGCTACTGTCTAGCCCAATCTCCCACATCTTATGCTTGTGAAACTGGTTTTTTGAACCCAACTGTGCAATTAAAGATGTGCTTCTCTTATTAGATTCAGCCCATTTTTTAACCCTGTCAAGATATTTTTATAGCCTTAGTTGTCGTATGTCAATATATTAGCTATCCCTTCTCCCACAACCCACCCCCCCCAGCTGTGTGTCATTTGCAAATTTGCCAAGTATGCCATCTATCATCCTAAATGCTCATGTCACTACTCAAGCAGACTTAGGGACACAGTTTGAAATGTAGTGCTTGTGTCTCAAACTCCCTTCAAAAACAAAGGATGCATTTGGTTTTTATTTGATTTTTGTTAAAAGAAAATATGGGTATGATCTCATTGCCTGAGACTCTAAAAGGGAAAACAACTTAAGAGGGCTGGGAAGCTCTCAAAAATAAGAACTAGCAATAACATTGTGAATGATTCTAATGAGAAAGAAAAGTGGGGACATGTGAAAAGACGCATGAAGCTGCCCCGAAAGCTTTTTAATGAGTTTAAGTCCTGTAAGGTCATGTACGAAAAAAGAGGGGAGGCAGTAAGAAGGCTATGCAGATTCAGCATGGACTCAGTACTCAGAACCTGTAGTGCAGGGTCACCCAGAGTAGATCTTACACTCATTCCCCTGGCCAGGAAGACAGTGCAAGGGAATCCCCCACAAGGGACAGGCCCACAGACTGAGGGCACAAAGAACTTCTAGCAAGGTCAGGAATGCAAGGTTGCTCAGATTGCTAGAAGAATGACTAAATACAGGAGAGAGACAGACAGACACAGAGAGAGAGAAAAAGAAAGAGAGAGAGGGGGGGGGGGGAGAGAGAGAGAGAGAGAGAGAGAGAGAGAGAGAGAGAGAGAGAGAGAGAGAGAGAGAGAGAGAGAGAGAGAGAGAGAGAGGGAGAGGGAGAGAGAATAAAGAGTTACTATGAGATCAGAGATGCCCAAAACATAAACCCAGAAGAGGAGTATAAATCTAAATTTTTAGAATAAATTATTTCTTTCTTTGAAGAAGTTAGGTGGCACAGTGGATAGAGTGCCAAGCCTAGAGTCAGAAAGATCCAAATTTAAGTCCAGTCTCAGATATTTACTAGCTGTGTGGCCCTGGGAAAGTCACTTAAGCTCTTTATGCCTCAGTTTCCTTGTCTGTAAAATGAGGATAATAATAGCACCTGCCTTTAGGATTATTGTAAGGATCAAATGAGATAACTACGTAAAGCACTAGCATACTCTCTAGTAAAAAGTGCTACATAAATGTTAGCTATTATTAACTATTCTTATTATTAAATTATGCAATAATTAACAATAGTACAGATGAAAAATGAGTGCTAGAGGAAATAATTGGAAAAGAAATAACAACTATAGAGGAGAAACTTGGAAAGAGAATTAACAGCTTAGCACAAGAGGTACAAGAGGTAACAGACCCCCTGAAAATTAGAATGGACCAAACAGAAGTTAATGACTCCCTGAAAAAATGTGGTTGTGTGATTTGTCCTTTCTTCTGGAAGAGGACCATGACATCAGGGAGATGATGACATGACTTGCAATTCATTTTGATTTGAGTAGGGGAGGGCTGTGCAGTCACCAGCCACACTTTCTCCTTTAGAGCCATCTGGGTCCAGTGGCCAGATATCGATCAGGACAACAGGAGATGTCCAGGATGCAGTGGGACCCTGACCCTTTTAGGCTAAGGTCTTTTCAGGTATTCACTTTGAGTGAGGTAATGCCCATTCAGTGAAAAGGCCTCTCTAAGAAGTGAGTCAAGGGATGGCCCCTTTAATAAAAAACAAAAAATTCAAACCGGGAGGGGAAAACCCTCAGGGTTGCTGGCCAAAAGAGAAACAGTTACTATTTTCATTCACTCTGAGCCAGAAGGGCCCAAAAAATAACCATTAAGTGGTACTTGGGCAGGAACCTGTTGTTTTGTCCAATCCAAGAAATCTAGACATATTAAAAACAAAGACAATTGAAAAATAGAAGAAAATGTAAGTTATCTCACATCATAAACAACTTTAACTGGAAAACAGATAAAGAAGAGATAATTTAAGACTCATAAAACTAACTGAAAGCTATGACCCATTCCTCCTCCCCCCACCCTACCGCCAACCCCCACAAAGATCCTGGCTTTTTGTAATATTTCAAGAAATCATGATGGAAACTTTCCAGATTTTCTTTGAATCAGAGATCAAAGTGAAAATAGAATCCACTGTTTCACTTCCTGAATCAAATCTCCAAATGAAAACTGCTAGGAACACCATAGCCAAAATCTAACACTTCCTGGTCTAAGAAAAAATACTGCAAGAAAGAAAGAGGTTAAATGAGGAAGTTAACCTGAGGAACCATGGTTATGATTACACAAGATTTTGCAGCTGCCACTCAAAAGGATTGAAGAGCAGGGGATATGATATTCCAAAAAGCAAAAGAGATAGTTTTAAAACAAAGAATAACTTACCCAGCAAAACTCAGTAATAATCCTACAGGAAGAAAATAGATCTTTAATGAAACACAAATTTCAAATAATCCAGATGAAAGGACTGGACCTTCGTCAAAACTTTGAAATACAAACACAGGAGTAAAGAGAGACATAAAAAGGAAGAAGTGTTTGCATTCTAATGGGGATGAAGGGATATGATACAAATATCCCCTAAGAACCACGCTGTCAGGGTCAAGGGTCATAATGATGGATCGGGGGGTGATTTTTATTACCCCTTGATGATATTAAAAAGAGAAAATAAAGGAAGGGGAAAACAAAGGGAAGAAAAAGAGAGGGAGAGGAGGGGACTTATCTCAAATAATTAGGAGCGCAGATAGAAGTCTATAGAAACTAGGAAGGGGTGGGGAAAGTGAGCCTTGCTTGAATAACACTTTGAACCAAGGCAGAGCAAAGTGAGCAGAACCAGGAGCACAGTTTATATTATAAAAATATTGTAAAAATAAACAATTTTGAAAGGCTCAAGAACTTAAAAAGTGGGCTGGTCACATAGGGAAAAGAAGGAATAATTGATGGGTTGCCTATGTGCTACACTGGTTAGCATGTAAAGTCAGGAAAGATTGTCTAAGCCTAACAACAAAAATGGATCAAAAGAGAAAGTTTCAGTTCAGCTAAGTCAGCAAGTTCCATCTTTTCCATATGAAGAATTTTCAATGTCCTAAGAATGGTGTGAAGGGAAACTTTCCATAGTCTTCTGAGAGAAGGAAATTGTTTTATTCACGAACAGCTTTAAAATATGTATAATAGAGTAACCTGAGCAAGTCGGAACTTTTCCTTCTGCCTTGATCTGACCTCCCTTAGAGCACTGAACATAAAGTCAAAAAGACCTGAGTATGAATCCTGCTTCTCTTACTTAATGTGTGACCCTGGTCAAGTCACTTAAGTTTTCTGTGTCTGAGAATAAAACGTATACAATAGCACCTACTTTAAAGGATTTCTGTATCAAATGAGATACATTAAGAATTTTCCAAACCTTAAACCTAATGTTATTTTAAATAGTTGTTGCTGCAGTATAAACATTTTAACAGTCACATGTGGAACAGAAGCTGACGAGTGTTTGCATCATAATTTCACTCTAATTAACACTGGGTAAGAGAGAAAAAAGTACTAATAGGATCATGGATTTCAAGCTGAAAGGGGCCATAGAGGTCCTATAGCAAGCAGTTTGACCTTTTTATTTTAACGATAAGGAAACTGAGACCTGGAGGGTTCAGTGAGTTATCCAAAATCACACAGATAATGAGTGGCAGGAAGAATGGAACCCTGGTCTTCTGTCTCCTCTGACTTTTACCCTTGTGCCACACTAACATATCTTAAGTGGTAAAACCAAGAATAAAAACTAACTCCTTTAGCACAATGGAGCTTAAGGATCTGCCTCAGCATCCAAATTTTTCATTTATTCATGCAATGAATGGATTTAAGTACGGAGCTTAGCTCAGAATATCTCATTTCTTATCTGGCTGCACTACTCTGGGATTTCTCTGACTTTTCCACAATCCTCCTGCTTTGAGTACCTTCCCCAGACCTACACCTCCCTCCCCCGCCTTTTAGCCTTCTTGAGACTTTTGTGTGTTGCCTTCCCTCATTAGATTATTTCTTAAAAATTTTTTAAAATTTGTATCCCCAGTGCTTGGCACAGTGTCTGGCACATAGGTGCTTAATAAATGTTTATTGACTGACTGAAAGTTAACAAAATATTTTTTTCTCAATAGTGATATGAAGTAGTTGCTATAGATATTATTCCCACTTGACAGATAAAGAAATTGAGGCTTGGAGAAATTAAGTGACTTATTTATAGTCAGAGAGCAAGTAAGTACCGGGGCTGGGATCTCAGTTCAGGTTTCTTAATCTAAGTACTTTTATCTTTCCACTACTTTGATGTGAGGAATACAAGAGAAAATATAAAATACTATTCATCATTTGGGAAATATTTATTGAGTACCTACTATGTGTAAGACCGTATCTGATTCTCAAAAGAAATTTTAAAATCCTGATGGAATTTGACTTGTACGAAAGCTTACAAAACCATTCAGATGCTGCCACCTAAACAGAGAAGAATCTGAAACATAACAAACAATCTGAAAGAATAGAAACTTTCAATTGTAGAAACATGTTTCCAATACAGGAAGCGAAATGGGAGAGTTTGCAACATTTATCAGAGCCCTGAAGGGGTCAATAAACTTTTATAAGGAAAAGAAAGTCTAAATGAGGTAGAATATACACTGTAACATTTTATGTTACATTGAGCTGCCATATATAAACTCCCCTAGGTCCTACAGAGATGAGTACTGTTGAGCTATGCTTTCAGGCACATAAAAGGGAGGGAAGGCATTTGTCTTAGCCATCACAGTGTGATGACTTCCTGCCATATTATAGAATCACTTATTTTCAGCCCCAGGGAATTTGCAATTGCTGTTTTTTCAAAATATTCTTTGCAAATTTGGGAAAGTAACAATTATTCTGGAGAGAACCATTTTTTGAGGAAAGTAATGTTTTCCTAAATGAGTAAGCTGGCTCCGCTCTCCTAGGAGCATCTAACCATGGGTAGGGACCTGCTTAATTGTTTCTAAATATCCTGTGTGCTTCATGCTGCTTTCATTTATGTATTGTATACACCTGCATATAGATAGCTACTATAGCTGTAAATAGTGCCTGATTCTAAGATAAATGGACATCAAAATCTCCCTCAAGGGAGTTGGGGGGTCTGGTTTAACCATCTTAGTAATGTTTTTGTTGCAAAAGCATGATTTCATGGGTGTTGTAAAATTTATAAGCCTACATTCACCAGGGCTGCATGCTTCCATCCAAGCAAGACACGAGCTTAATTTCCAGCATTCAGAGTCTAATAAGAGCCGCCTTTATGATACTCCAGGTGTCACAATAAACACGCTGTGTGCGTGTTTATAAAAGCTGAGTTCCACATTGTGCTGTGGAATGTACACAGCCACTGGATGGAGGGATTAATTGGACACTCCGTTTCCGTTTCAATACCTTTTTTTTTTCTTTCCCTTTTCTTTCTTTCTTTTTCTTTGTTTGTTTGTTTGTTTGTTTCTTTCCTTCTTTCTCCTTTCTTTCTTTCTTTCTTTCTTTCTTTCTTTCTTTCTTTCTTTCTTTCTTTCTTTCTTTCTTTCTTTCTTCCTTCCTTCCTTCCTTTTTTTCTTCCTTCCTTCCTTCCTTCCTTCTCTCTTTCTTCCTTCCTTCTTTCCTTCCTTCCTTCCTTCATTTCTTTCTTTCTTTCATAGGTCAAAGCACTGGTAATTGTTATTACTTTAATCTTCTCAGCAAGTTAGCACATATTACTATTTTATGCTTGAAGGGAGAGGGGGAAAAGTAATCTGGGTGGCTCTCATCCTCCCCAGACACAAAAGCCAATTATCCTCCACTAACAGCATAATGTAGTAGATGGAGAACTAGCCTCAAAGGAAGCAAGGTCTGGGTGCAAATCCTGCCCCTAAAACATACTGGCTCTGTAACCCTGGGCAAATACTCTAAGTAATTAGTTGCCTTAAAAATCTAAGTTGCAGAGAAGATACTGACCTGGTCTGGGAGAAGGAAATTCCTTGTTTTGATTTCCCCTATACTGATTGAATCATCTCTATCCCACGTACTCACTCACTCCCAATATCAAGACTAATCCTAGGTATCTTTAGCATAGACATCTGCCTTTCATGGCAAGAAGAGAAAGGTCCCCAAACTATCAGAAATAAATATTTGGGACTGAAACTCAGGAGACAGGTCAGTGTTAGTGGCATCAGTGTAGATGAGGAGTTATCTACATAAAATAATAGCTGAAATTAAAGTTTATGAGATTTCTGAGGGAAAAGATATAGAAATGGAGAAGAGAAACTCTCAGAAGTGAGTTTTGAAGTATGCCTCTATTTATTGGGCAGGGAAAATGGAGCCAGTGAAGAAGATAGAATGGTTCAAAAGGGAGAAGGAAAAAGAGAACAAGATAGTGCCACAGAAGGCAACGAAGAATAATTTCAAAGAGGGAACAAGTAACAGTTTTAAGTATGGTTATAGAGAATAAGCGGGTATGAAAAGTCGTTTCCTCAATGATGCCTAATTTGAGGGAGCAATTAAAAGCAAGAAAAAGGAATGAATCAGGGAGGTGGGTGCGATGGAATAAAATATACCAGTAGAGGAATTAGTGTTGGAAAGGAGAAAGGACATCTCATCTTTTCAGACAAAAGGAAAGATGTGATACGGTGGTGAATCTACAGAAAATTTTTGGGATAATTAAAGTTTTTTGTCATTGAAAAGGAGGTGTCAAACTCACCAAAGTGGGCTTGAACTAGATTAAAATATAGTTTGGAAATGTTCAACAGAATAAATAAAAATGTAATATAACATAGAGAGTGTTATATTGTCTTTGATTTGTGTTAAATGTTATTTTATATTTTTCTAACTAATTTTATATCCTGCAGAGATCTCTATTTGAGTTTGACATACTGCTCTATATAGCTACCAAATTGACATTTTAGAATGTAGTTGTGACCATACCATATCCCATTCAAAAGTTTTCATTAGCTCCCTGTTGATTCTAGGATAAAATGCAAATCTTCAGCCTAACATTTAAAGCCCTACACAATTTTGGCTCCCATCTACCTTTATGTCTTTGTAATCTTTTTTTCTCTCTGTCTCTGTCTCTCTGTGTGTCTTCGTCTCTCTGTCTCTCTCTCTGTCTCTGTCTCTCTCTGTCTCTGTCTCTGTCTCTCTCTGTCTCTGTCTCTGTCTCTCTCTCTCTCTCTCTCTCTCTCTCTCTCTCTGTCTCTCTCTGTCTGTCTGTCTCTCTGTCTCTCTGTCTCTCTGTCTCTCTCTGTCTCTCTCTGTCTGTCTCTCTGTCTCTCTCTCTCTGTCTCTGTCTCTCTCTCTCTCCTTATATTACTTTGTATATAGTTCATTATTACTTACACACATGTTGATTTTCCCACCCCACTGAATCCTCCAGGACGTAAACTCCTGGAAGCCAAGGACTAATTCAATTTTTGTCTTGGTACTCCCAGAACTTGGCGTCATGCCTTGCATAGAGTAGGTGCTTAATAATGTGTTGAATTGAATTGAATTGTATTACCATAAGCAATGCTCAAAGTGCTGAATGAGAGGGGTGGGAGGAAGGTAAGATTTTGCAATGATTTTATTAATTTATGAAAATGATTCTACTAAAAATTAACCTTGATGGCATTCTACTACGTCCCCAAAGAATCCTGATGCTGCCTTTTACTGGGTAAGTAATAATAGCTGGCATTTATATTGTTTTCTAAAATTTGCAAAAATTCTTTACATACATGACCTCATTTGAACTTCACAATAGTCCTGGGAAGTAGGTACTATGGTATTATTACCTTCATTTTAAAGATGAAGAAACTAAGGTTCAGAGACACTTAAGTAACTAACCCAGAGTTATATGACTGGTAAGTATAAGTATCTGACTCAGAGTTAAGCAGTAGTATTGCTTCCTGGGTCACAAACACCTCTCTCATTGCTTTGCTCTTCGGTCCTTCATTCTTCTAGTCTCTAGGCAAGGGATTATTTTTTTTAACTTAGAATTTCTGGGATAGACTAATTGGACCCCTTCCTATTGGGGCCTCTGGTACTTTGAGCTGTGTGTAAATACTGGCAACTACGTTGGGTCTCATGAGCACTAACTACCACCTGGAAGCCTGTTGTATGGAATCTTTAGCTTAATTAAAGCATTCTCTTTCTCTCAACTTCTCCATTACATAGAGAGGGACCAAGGAACCACTTAGAAGTTAGTTACTGTAAAATTATAATTAAAATGGAAGTATCACATTATTCTGATCAGTCTTTCACCATATCTTCAGGCCATATCTCTGCATCTCTGTCTCTTAAATGGATATAACAGCACTTATATTCTCTCTGCTCCAGAATTCCACAGGCAAAGACTCAGATGCCCCAGTATATGCTCTCCTGTGCCTCCAGAGGATTGGTTTCCTCCCTAACAGTTCATAGAACGAATAAATTATTCTGAGTGCATATAATATAACTCCCGGCTCATTTTTAGTTAAAATTAACTTCTATTCACTAGAGTATTCTTGGCTGAAATGCTCTTGCAATGACTTGTACTCACCCTACAGTTGCGGTTCCTTGAGCTATCATGGACTTTTGTGTATTCCCTGGAATGCCTTCCCTTTTTCCTCTGCCTATCTAAATCACACCTGTCCTTCAAGACCTGCCCCAAGTCATATTGCCTTTTCCAAGATGTCCTATTAGTCTAGACTTTTAATCTGGTCCAGTTTATATTCTAGTGCTGGTAAGTGCCTAACAAGCACATCTCAAAAAAGAAATGCACACAGGTCACTTTTAGGTTTAATCTGTGTTATTAACATTTTCTTCATCACTTTAAGCCTAGACAATCAACAAAGCAATAAATCAAGCACAGATTTGTGGTGTTTGTGGAAATCTGACCTGAAAATGCAACTAGGTGGGAAGCCTGGAGTCAGAAATTCCTGAGTTCAAATCCAGCTCCAAACACATACCAGATGTGTGATCCTAGGCAAGTTACTCAGTGCTATTTGCCTCACTTTCTTCATTTGTAAAAATAAGTTGGAGAAGGAAATGGCAAACCAGGTCAGTCTGTTTTCCAAGGAAACCCTAAATGGGGTTATGAAGAGTCGGGTATAACCGAAATGACTGGAACATGAAGTCTAGTGGAGAATGAGAAAGATAGTCTAGAGAGATGGATGGATATAACTGGCCTGGGTCTCCTCCTTAAAATGAAGGTTCCAGAAGGAACCAGTCAATCAAAGAGAGAAGAGGCAGGGACAGAGGGTACTTCCAATGAGAAAATTGGCCCAGAGGCAGAGTGAGCTCCCATAGTACAGGTTTCAATGGCATATTAGAAAAAGTCCTGTGGAGGGTTAAGGTGCAGCCTGGAGAGGGATACAGATAACCAGGAAATGCTAGATCTGCTGTTTTCTTTACCTTCTGTGTCAGAGTCCTCTAGCCCCCACACTAAGTTAATCACTCCACATCAGTGAGGGCCTGCTCTGTGTTTCATTGAGGGGGCTCCATATGTCAACAGAAAGGCCCTTCTCACAACATGCCACCATGTCATAGCTAACCATCTAACAGACCTATCCTCTGTATTTGCAATGACCTTTCACTTCAAATACCACAATGCAATCATGTTCCAATTGCCAGCTGCGCCATTTGTAGCCTGACTCATGCTGATCCCCTGATAGTTTAAGTCAAAATCGGAATGAAATGAGACACGTGTTTGTCATTCAACAGTTAACAAAACATTTTCGTAGCTATAGTGTAGAAAGGATACTCAATACAGATACATTTCTCAGCTCAAGTAGACCCAGCCCTTCTTGTCTCCATATGGAAACAAGTATGTATCAAAGGACATAGTATGGTACATGGGAGGTCTCAGGATTACCCTCCAAGTCTGAGGATCCTACACTCCATGTGGGTGGCCCTTTTATGCCCCTAGGTGAACAGGAAGTCACTTAAAAATGATCTGAGACAGTTAGCTGCTATCAACAGCTAGGAGGCTTGAGCCTGGGTCAATGAAGTCTTGAGGAAAGCTTTCTTGATTTCTAGAACTGTTGTTGTTCAGTCAGGACTGACTTTTTGTGACCCCATTTGGCAAAGATACTGGAATACTTTGTCATTTCCTTCTCCAGTTCATTTTACAGATGGGAAAACTGAGGCAAACAGGGTTTGCTCAGGGTCACACAGCCAGTAAAAGTATCTAAAGCCAGATTTTAACTCAGGAAGATGAGTCTTCCTGACTCCAGGCCCAGCACTCTATCCACCGTATCACCTAGATGCCCAGCTGGAGAAGACCTAGCCTCCCCTAAATGGTGGTGTCAGGAAAATCCTGTCCTCTCACAGCTTCTAAAATCACTTCCAGTTCTAAATCTTTCATCCTAAATTTAGGGAAGAAAAAGGGGCAAAATGTTATTCCCACTTCCCAACTAGGGAAATTTAGAAGGAATTGATCAATACTAGCAAAAAAGGAGTTAAAAAATTGAATCCAACTTGATAATTCAGGCTTTAATTACTCTGCCTTCATTCACTGATTATTTCAAGTGAGCGTGTGTGTGTGTGTGTGTGTGTGTGTGTGTGTGTGTGTGTGTAGTTGGTTTTCTACTTCACTTTTTGGATGTCAGCTTGACCTGGATCATAGTGCTTCCCACCCCCAACATATCAGTTGCAGACCAGCAAGTAGAACTAATTGTTTTCTCACCCACTAAATCTTACTGACTTACTCTCCTATGCGAACTGGAAGGAAGTCTGAGTCTGAGTCACAAAAGTTTCCAAAGCCTTCAGAATGTAGTTCTAGCAGAAATATAACTAGAAATATTTTCTCCTAGGGCAAAAAATGCTGAAGGTTGAAATTGGGATGGTGGGGGGAGGTTTCAAGGGCATAAAATCCACCCTGACCATGATCACAGTCAAGTCTGTAGAGAGGGTAACTAGACCTTCACTTCAGTTAAGGGACCCTGATTATGGGATGGACCCCAGGAAGGGAAAGCTATGCCCCATGGAAGAAGATCTCCTTATGTTAGTACCTTACAACAAAGTGCCATTTGTCTAGTATAAGCTACTGACTAATAGAGACTTCATAGTATTTTGATCAAGGAAGGTCCCATGATACACTTGAAAGAGTGCTAGATTTGGGGTCAGAACACCTTAATTTCTCTGGACCTCATTTTTTTCTACTGCAAAATGAAGGAATTGGACTTGATGGCCACTAACACCAAGAACCTAACTTATATGTACCTATATCAATGACCTTTAAATGTTTCTTCATGTTCAATGAACTTTGCCTACCCAGCAGACACCAGTGAAGCCAGGAATTCAACCTCTTCTTCCTTTAAATCCCTCCACAGTGCCTAGCACAGAATAGTTACTCAAAGAATACTCACTCAATTGAATTAAGTTGAACTGAATGAGGAGGGCAAACCCTAGGTCAGCATACAACTAGAAAAAGCTTTTAACCCCTAATGATGGAAATACTGCCCTAGATCCGTGGTGTCAAATTCAAATTGAGATGGGGTCCACTATACCATATGTAAAGATCCCTATGGATGCATCTTGCCATATGTGTATATATGTATGCATGTATGAAATTATATTAATATATACTATATAAATTATCTGTTTTATTGTGTTTTTATTTATTTTGTTAAATATATCTCTACTTTATTTTATTCTGGTTCAAGCTGTACTTGGGAGGGTTGTGGGCTTGCTGCCAGCATGTCTTTGACACCTCTGCCCTTGACCATCCTTTCTCCTGGCTTTCTAGAGTTCAGTTGGTGGTCATTTAGAGCAATTATTGCTTAAAGCAACAGGAAAGGATAGGCCTGGCTACAGATCCACACTCTGTGAGCAATATATTTGTTTGGCTGACAAACAACAAAGTTTCAGTGGGTGTCCAGAGGAGGGGCAGCCTTTGAAGTATATTCTCAATAACAGACACATAATCTTTGCCTTCACATCCAAGGAATTCATTCTCCTCTTTCAATAATCTCCTTTCCTTTCTCCTGACAAATTCGTTCTTATCGCATCAGAACCTGAAAAGCAGAGAATTCTATACTCCCATTCTAACCCAATGAAAAATCCTTCAGAATGTCTACAGCCCTTGCTGGAGTGAATTATGACTCCTCTGGGCCAGGTGTTCCCTGATTATATCACTTGGTAAATTTGGACCAAACTTTAAACAGAGCATCTAACAGGATGCCTAGGTTCTTTTCAGCAAGTGTTGACAAATAGCCCAAGTTCAACAAATCCCACTCCCCAAAACATTTGTTTTTCTTGTGCTCCCTCAACAGAGATAGAAAGACAGTGAAAAAGTCACATCTACGACACAGTGGAAATTAGTCTTAAAACAAACAAACTCACAACCCATTTCTTGGGACCTTAATTTAAAAAGACACCAAGCAAAAACAACAAAGCCAACACTTGCCTTCAAGTATTTATTAAAATCATCAAAAGAAATAAAAATTGAGCAAGTGACTTAGCAAAAGCAGCAGAAACCAAGCTTCTAGTTCCCAGATCAGGGAGCCGGACCATGTCACAGCTGTGAAGGGAAAGATTCTAGGTATTCAGCACATGTAGTTTGCTTCCCAAAGGGTCTGCCCTGAGTCTGATTCATAGCATAACATTTATACTGGGGAAATTGGAGCTAAATCCTGTAGAGAGACTAGAAGTTAATGCAAGAGTGACCCCAGGTTATAAACTATTTGAAAAAGCTGGGGCACGAAGAACTCACAGAAGAGTTGGTGAGTAGCTGCCTGCTTACTCCATGGATTCAAAGGGCAGGCTGAGGAAAGAAGTTATCTTTTGATGCCCCAGAGCACTGTTTTCTTATACACTTAAGAAATAACTTTCCTTCTTAGCTGGGAAGCAGTAAAACCCAAGTGTCCTTTTCGATTTGTCCCCTGAAGTCTTTAACTCTTGAATTCTACAAAAGACTAGCAGCTGACAATATCATTTTCTATGAGAGTCCAATGTAGCCAAGTAATACCCATTAAGTGGAGGAAGTTGGAGTCCATTGAGACTCCCAAAGATGGAACAGAAACAATAGTCTTATGGAACAGGGAATTGTCTTTGGCTCCAGGTGAACCATTGTTAACACTTACTAGATGTTAAGCATTCTGCATCCAATTCTTAACCAGAAACTAAACCTCTGGTCTATGTGCTTAGGACGTAATGAAAAATATAATATCCTCTGCCTCCCATTTTTATTTCCTGTGTGCATAATTGGTTGTGACAATGTGTTTGCATATCTACTGTGACTCAGTGCCTGTATTCCTTTAGCATAGTGATATGGAAAATGGAAGATCACAGGGAAAGGTAAATGGGAGGTGGCTGTAAAATTTTTTTGAGGTCCAATGGTCACCAAGAGCTAGCATGGGTTCACTAAATCCAAGTCATGCCAAATCAATCTCATTTCCTTTTTTGACTGTGTTACTATAGCGATAAATCCAGGGAATGTCATTGACATGGTTTATCTGGCTTTCAACAAAGGCTTTGACCAAGTCAGTCAGTCAAGAAGCATTTATTAAGCACCTAATATTTACCAATCATCCATAGCTTTATGGATGAAATGAAGAAATGCATCCTAACTATGCCCAAAGGACTGTAAAAATGTGCATACCCTTTGACCCTGCAATACCACTTCTAGGGCTGTATCCCAAAGAGATCATACCAACAGGAAAAGGACCCACATGTACAAAAATATTTATAGCAGCTCTTTTTGTGGTGGCAAAGAACTGAAAATTGAGGAGGTGCCCATCAATTGGGGAATGGATAAACAACTTGTGGTGTATGAATGTAATGGAATACTATTGTGCTATAAGAAATGATGAACAGATGGACTTCAGAAAAACTTGGAAAGACTTATGTGAACTGATGCCGAGTGAGGGGAGCAGAACCAGGAGAACATTGTACACAGTTACAGCCACATTGTGTGATGACTAACTTTGACAGACTTGGCTCTTCTCAGCAATGCAAAGTTCTAAGATAACTCCAAAAGGCTCATAATGAAAAATGCTATCCACATCTAGAGAAAGAACAATGGAATGTGAATGCAGATTAAAGCATACTCTTTTTTTGTTTTATTTCTTCTTTTCCATGGTTCATCCCATTGGTTATAATTCTTCTTTGCAAAATGACGAATGTGAAAAAATGTTTAATGTGAATGTATACGTAAAGCCTATATCAGATTGTGTACCATCTTGGGGGGAGAGGGGAAGGAGGGAGAGAAGATTCAAAACTCGAAAGCTTGTGGAACTGAATGTTGTAAACTAAAAATAAATAAATGATTTTTAAAAAAATTAAATAAAAAAAAGAAATACATCCTAAAAAGGTGTATAATTGGGTGGAAGAATGAAGAGATTTCTCTCATGGCAGGGTGGGCTTAATCACTATCCTAGTCAACATTTTTTATTGACAATAATAGTAATTGACATTTACATAGAACTGTACATATATTATTATATTATTTGAAGTATTATATTTGAAGTATTATAGTATCATCATTCACCATTTTACAGAGGAGATTTACACACTGAGTTACTATAAGGGGTGAGATTCAAGCTCAGGTCTTCCTGACTCTTGAGTCAAGCACTCTAGCCACTAGACCATACTGCTTCTTGATGATAACTTACCGTTATAGAGTACTTCAATGTTTGAGAAGGACTTGGCATACAGTATCTTTTCTGATTGCTCCTGTGGTTAGACCACTAGAGAGTCCCCATCATGAATCCACTCGTCTCTTCATTGGGTCCCACAGCCTGGCTAGGACACTTTTTTAGTTCACAAAATTGTACCAGAGAGCATACAGAGCAAGTAGACAAGATGGCAAAGGGACTCAGAACTATCTTATGAGAAAGAGTTGAAGGCACTGGCAATGTTTAGCCTAAAGAATAGAATACTTAAGAGGGACAAGATTATTTTCCTCAAGTGCATAACCTGAATTTCCAGCAAACCCTGGAATATTTTGCATGAGATACTTTTTATCTGTGGGGAGAATGATGATTCAACATTGCGTGTCTGCATGAGGATTAGACTTAGCATCAGAGCTTTAGAGAGGAAAGACTTTCTTCATGCCTGCTTTAAGAAAGGTTACTAGTGGTTTCAAACTCTTAAGCACTCCAGGGAGGACAAAGAGAGAGAGTCCTTTGCAAACATATAATGGGGAGTCAGCTCCTCAAAGTGCCCTTGATTTCTAATTGGCCTCCTTAGAATTTGAGAAAATTATCCCTTGACTGAAATTGCTCTAGTCTAAAGAATCCATTCACTCTTTGAAATTTATGGTATATTTGAAACTATAGGATTTTTCAGATTTCTGGTTGTCATTAGCTTGGATAAGTGGTTTTACTCACTATTTACCACTTGTGATGGTCTTTGGAGTGACTAGCATTTGTTAGGAAGGAGTCAAACCTGTTGATATAAACTTGGAGTCCTCATACCATAGATAATTTGGTGCCTCAATGCATAGTGTTGGACATGGAATCAGGAAAACCTGAATTCAAATCTTTCTTCAGATACTTGCTAGCTCTGGGGTGCTGGGTAAGTCAATTAACTCCTCTCAGCCTCAGTTTCTGCATTCAAAAAATAGGAATAATAATAGTACCTACTTCGTAAGGTTGTTGTAAGGATTAAGTGAGAGACTACTTGTAAAGTGCTTTCCAAAACTTCAAGTGCTGTATAAGTAGTAGCCATTGCTATCATTAACCCTTTCTCCTTTAAGTGATTGTGACCAGGGAATCTAGGGCTTCTGAACAGAAAAATCATTCCCTAGACCGGCAATGCTTGCCAAAAGGACTATTTTCTGGAGAACTCACACAGGGCAAAAGCTCACATGGTGGTCAGAAGAAGCACTACAAGGACACTCTCAAGGTCTCTCTTAAGAACTTTGAAATCGATTGAGTGACATGGGAGACACTGGCACAGGACTGCTCAGTATGGTTTCCCCTCATTGTGCTTTATGAGCAAAGCAGAATTGAAACAGCTCAAAAGAAATTCAAGATGCACAAATTTAGAGAATGTAGCCTAAATATTCACATAGGCTATTTGTGCCCAACCTGTGGTAGAACATTTTGAGCTTGTATTGGTCTGATCAACCACAGTCAGACACACTGTAACTTGACTCTAGCATAGTGATGTCATTTTGATCCTCTTTGTGAATGAAGGACAACAACCAACCAAGAGTAAGGTAGAAAGGTGTTCCAGCCACCATGTAATATTTTCTCACCTAACAAGATGACTTTCCTTTGGAATGGGAGTCTGGAGGAGATAGTACTCATTTGTGAAGGGGGCCAGGGTGTGAGGAGGACTAACAATGACTCTATCACTTGAATTTCTATTTTTTTTTACTTTGTTACTCTGAATTAATCCAATGTTTTGTTATTTATATGTGGCTCCTGTCTGAACTGTTAGCATAAAGCCCACCAATCAAGTCAACAAGCATTTATTAAGCACTATTAACAAATTTAAGCCTATTTGACGGGCACTGTTAAACACCAAATACCAAATACAAACATCAAAAAAAGGTGGTCCCAATCCTCAAAGAGATTACATTATGACGAGGGTAGACAACATATAAAAGGAAGAAGAAAGCAGGTGATGGGGAGGGGGGAGTATGGAGAAGGGAAAAAATACGGAAAGTCAGGAATAACCATGGCTAGTCTGAGCACTATCCTTACAATGGAGGTTCCAAAAGGAACCAACCAATCAGAAGAATAGGCTACAAGGAGATAATGATCTTCCAAAATGAGAAAGCTGCTGGATTTGGGTGGGGAAAAGAAGCCCAGAGAAGAATGGCAAAGGGAGCATGGCTGGCCTAGTACTTTCCTTAAAATGGAGATTTTGGAAGGAACTGACCAATCAGAGGAAAGAAGAACAGGACCAGAGACATCTTTCAGGGTTTTAAGACTGCTGGGTCAAGCCGGAGAAAAATTCACCAAATGGGGAGCTTGAGATGAATATTAGTCTCTACACTGAAACTTAGTAGTAGTGTGATCCTATAGTTGAGTGGGATTCCTGTTACACATACTAGGTGCTTAATAAATATCTGTTGACTATGGTGTTGAAATATAGGAATGGACTGCTTTGTTAGAAAGTGAGCTCCTGGTCTCTGGAAGTATCCAAGTAGGAGTTGGATGGTCGGTCACCAATCAGGTGTATTAAAGAGAGGCTTCCTATATGATAGAGGCTCCTTCTAATTATGGGATGTTGCACTAGATAATCTCTAATATCCTTTGAGGGAGGTAGATAGCATAACAAGTAGAGTGTGGAACTTGGAGTCAGGAAGATCCTTCCTCAAACACATACTGTCTGTGTGACCCTCCACAAATCATTTAACCTCTCTGTGTTTTAGTCTCCTCCTTTATAAAAGGAGGAGGTTAGATTAAATGGCCTCTAAAGTCCCTCCCAGCTTTAAGCCTATGATCCTATGACCCTTCCAATGAAAACATTTCCTGATTATATGAATAATCTAACAATTTCCATCTAACAATTTCCAAAAATGATCTGTAAGACTGGAGGAGGAAGGTGTTCCATAGTTATCTAATCCACCCTCCCATTTTGTGCAGGACTGGCACATGTAGATAAATGGGAAAAGTTCACTATCATATAATCTCAAGATCTCTCCTGGGAATGATAGCCTTTGCTGTCTGGAAGTTCATTCTCATATCCAACCTGAATCTTCCCAGCTGCAATTTTGGCTGATTTTCTCTAGTTCTGTCCTTAGGGGATATGAACAGCTGAATAATCGATTCTGGATGCTCTCTGCCATGCTCCACAACATCCTGCATTTCACTCCGAATCCCCAAGGGCAAAATCTAGACTGACGTAGATAAAAAGAAAAAGAAAAAAGAAAAAAAAAGACTCCAAGAACACAATGGTGGCTAGAGACTAGAAAACAGAATTAGGAAATGCTTTGCCCAAATTAGTCTCCCCTTTACTGCTGGCCCAGGATATTCTAATTAAGCTATTGATTTAGTACATATTCTCTAATTATGAAACACAAGCGCCATACTACATAATGTTCTGTTAGAAAATTTTTAAAATAATATTGAGGAGAAGTCATTTTGCTAACAGAGCTCTGATTTTTTCTTTGAGTCTAAAATAGTACCTCTGAATTGTCCTTTTTAATCCCCTGCTCTTTTTCTAATTATTGCTTTTTTTTTTAGAATAGATTTGAAAATAAAATATCAGTGTTTAAGAGTTTCATCCTCGGTGGTGGCACTGGACCCAAACAAGTCTTTGTAAACACCAGGCCAAATTTAACATAAGCATGAAAAAAAATCTCCAACCCAGCAGTGGCTTTCAAGCCAGCATGTCAGCCTGAACACAGGATCCCTTCACGCGGTGTTAATAACCAAATATGAAACATTTAAATGGTAGCAAATTGCATCAATTAAAACCATTTCTATCCCAAGTAGGCTCATATGGTTTGTGTGCTTTTGACCCAGTGTCTTTTTAGGTTTGATATACTTGCTTAATTAAAAAGTGCATATGGATCACATAAGTGTGTAATTGCTGGGTGTATTGTTTTTGAAAATGCTAAAAAGGCTGAGGTGGGATGCTTTTGTAACATATACAATAAAGGTGTTCAATGTTCTTCCCTTCATTACTTTGGCCCTTTGCAACTCTTATTTTAAGGACCATTTACTGATAAAGGTGTTGACACTGAATATCTGGGAAATGACATGACATCTGGAGAGCCTGAAGGATGGCAAAGGCAATTAGAGTGACCAAGAGAATGGTCTAAATTGGAAGCTATGGTAATGAGGGAGTTTTGGTGTGGCTGCTACGGGCAGCCCTTGGAGCTGACAAATGGGATCAGACTTTCACTGTGAAAGACTACTCCCCACCTCACTCCCCCCACCAAAAAAAAAGATTTCTTAACTTTTAGTTGGTTTTGTTAGAGGTCTTATGCAGTAATTTAACTATGCCTACTAACTTCACCATATCTGCTGGGAGCTAACTGAGAATGCTACCACTGGAAAGGCTGTCTATTTTATTAGATGAAGATACCAAAACAGAAAAGCATAGAAATCTCTTCATTTTATACATGAAAACACTGAAACTCAGAGAACATGATAGACCATTATAAAGCAATTCCATCTGACAAGTATATGAAATACAACAAAATCTGGAAATGACTTCATGATATGAAATGTACAGGAAAAAAAAGTTGAATCTGAAGAATAGAGTACATACTAACGGCACCACATATATAGGAGAAGAAATATGAATGAGAACAAAAGAATCAAGAATCCTCATGAGGACTTTAAAGTGACTGCAAAATTGTTAACAACAATTAATATGATGAAATTAATTACTTTTCTGTAAATAGTTGCCAAACATGTACAGTTGGTGTATTGCTGCTCAATGTAAAGTGTTTAATAAAACATTTAGCATTTAGCCAAATTCTGAATAAATTATAGTAGTGAGTGTTTGAAGGGAAGGTTTAATGAAAGGAAAACAGGAGAAAGAAAGAAGTGGCATCCATCTTTTCTGCATTTTATTTTCTTCAACATATAACCAATCAGTATATTATGCATCCAGTATGATACAGGGGCATTATGATTTCCCAACTAGAGTGCTGAACTTAGAGTCAAGAATATCTGGGTTCACATCCCAGTTCTGACATTTGCAAGTTGCTTAACCTCTCTGAGATTCATTTTTCTCATCTGCAAAATGGAGATGATAATACTTGCTTCTATATCAGAAGATTGTCGTGAGGATCAAATGAGATATGTGTAGCCTTTAGCACTAGAAAAAGTAAATTATTATCATTACATCATTAATTAGCATCTCAATTTTTAAAAAAATAATTCCGTCATTCCATCATTCCATGGGAAGTTTTTGAATGTTGCTTTTATGTTTTCATTGTGAATGTCTATGCTTTGTATTCATTCACTTCAGGCATAATTGAGGAATATAGAGCAATCCAATAAGCATTACTGAAACGCCTACTATGTGAAGGCCCGTGCTCAGTGTGGGGGATCAATCCAAGGACAAAAACAAAGCAGTCCCTGCCAAGGAGCATAGAGTAGGCTGAACAGAGGCTGGACAACCATATGTTGGGTATGCTATTGTAAGGGCTCCTTCCCTGTACTGATTGACTATGTCACTTAGTTCTCCCACTTATCAAATTTTGTGATTCTGTGAGAGGATCATTTGAAGAAGGAGAGTGCACTAACAACTTGAGAGATCCAGATATGGCTCCACTAAGAAGTATCACCTGATGGGACACTTGATGGGAACCAGGAATCCCATGAAACAGAGGTGAGAGAGGAGTGCATTCCAGGCATGGGAGGAAGCCTGTGCAGAGCAAAGATGGCCTCTTCCAGTGCTAGTTAACTCAGGAATATGATAGAAATCTGTAAGTCATGCAAGCCTGCTCCTAATCATTAGGACTTCCAAAGGTTTCTCTGGGTTGGTTTTTGTAAGGAAGATAGCTCTTTCGGGTTTACCTTGTGGAGAAGGAATGAAAACCTTATTATGGCAATGATAACAATGATGGCAAAATTATGAAACTTCCAAAACAACCAAGATTAAATAATAATATATTTTTAGGCAGTGGGGACAAGACCTGGGATTTCATTGGTATGAAAATTCTTGATAAGGAAAATGAGAAAATTCTTTATCATTGCAGGTCAGCACATGATCTACAAGTTTTACAGACTAGAGATGTTCATAGGATCGTACCTAAAGGCGAAAGGAACCTCAGAGGCCATGTAGTCATAGAACGCTAAGATGAAACATTTAGTGCTTGAAGGAAAATTAGAGGCCCTAAAGTCTTAATAATATAGATGAGGAAACTGAGCCCCAAAGAGGTTAAGTGACTTGTCCTGTATCACACAACTGATAAGTGCCCAAGGTGGGATTTGAACCAAATCTTCCTGACTTGAAGTCCAGTGTTCTATTCACCATGCCCCATTAACTCCTCATTTTACAGATGAGGAAACTGAGACCCAGGGATGTTAAGTTACTTGTCTGGGGGTCATAGGTATTGTAAGTCAGAGGCAGAATTCAAACCCAAGTCTTCCTGACTCCAAGGTTAAGTCCTCTATTTACAATGTCATACTTACTCTTAAATAATAATAATAATAACTCGCACTTTTATAGTCAGCCTTAAAGCTGGAAAATTATCTTGTATTCATGATCTCATTTGATAAATAATGACACACTTTTCATTTGCCTGGTGTTGTTTACTTTCCAAAGAACTTTCATTTGATACTCATAACAGCCCTGTGGGTTGGTAGGACAGGTATTAACATGCCTAGTTGGTAGATGTGGAACTAAAGACACAGTCAGATATTCCAGTCCCATGACTTATTAGACTGTGAGCTCAAAAGCAGTGACTGTTTTTGTCATTCTTTGAATTTCCAATATTTAGCACAGTGCCTGGCACATAGTAGGTGCTTAATTAATGCTTGTTGACTTGATTCCTCTGTCTTTGCTCCTAAGCCTGTGCTCTTTACACTAACTCTTTCCACATAGTTCTAAAAGTTTATTATGCAATCTTTTTCTGAAATGCTAGATGTTCTGTGTAATTTTTTCTCAGGAGTTAATAAATAAAAATTGACATTTTGATTCAAGCCCATCATTCCATTTCCATACTAGCTGTTCAGAAACAGAAACTCCCATCTCATATCTCAAACTCTTCTGTGCTTTACCATCAGAGTTTTTTGATCCCTTTTAGGAAACACTTTTCACAACTTCTCTCCTTCCCTGTCTCCTTAATTCTGTACAAATGCACATGCTTCAGGTCTGAGTGGAGCCTATTTATTTCACAGGTCGCCTCTCCTGACCTCAGGCCCCTTATAACAGCTGAGCTCTACCCTGAAATCCCAGGTTCTTAGAGATGAATTCCAGAGAGCTAGAGGTCAGGGTGGAGCCCACAGCTTTGGAATTCCTTTTCCTTTTTAAGTCCGGGAAAACCTGCATCTGTTGGCTTCCTGGGTGTGGAGCCAGTCTCATCATTCTAATCGTGCCTGTGGTGGTGTGCCTGATGATGAGTCTGTCATCATGGAGAGATGGAAGCCAGAATTTGCCTTAAGAGCTGCACTTGAGTAACAGGCAATTTATTGACTATGGATAACGTATTAAATATACAGCTTCTTCTGTATTTTTTCTTTTTTCCATCCAAATGGTGGAACATAGCCCCAGGAAAGTCACCTTAGAGGGAAAAATGAAAGATTTCCCTTTATTACAAGATGGTTTCCATGGCAGCTTAATACCCCTGGGCAGCCCCCTAATGGTGAATTATTACTTTTTAGCGAAAACACGTTGTTGGGGGTACTATTTAATAATGTAATTCTCCAAGCAAAACAATAGGTTAATTTTTTTGTTATTCCCAGATGTTAACACACACTGTGATGTACATGATGATTTATCCTGAAGTTGGAATAGATGATTCAAATATTGCCTATCCTACCTTTCCTCACAGAGATGAGGCAAAGGGAGATATCTGACTTTTAGTAACTTCCTCTGGTGAAATTTGTAGGTGATACCTCAGCAGCACTCAGAAAATAAAAGTTTAATTAGTAAATATTATAAATTATTCCAAAATTTATTCAATATAGTAGAATTTAAAAAAAACATATTTTATTTTCCACCAATTACATGTTAAAACAATTTTAAACATTTTAAAAAGTTTTGAGTTCCAAATTGTATCCCTCCCTTCTTCCCTCTTCTCCCCCCTCTCTGAGATGGTAAGCAATCTGATATACATTTATATATACATATATGTGTGTATATGTATATGTTTATAGATGTAAATTTTTTACATATTAATCATTTTGTACAAGAAGACTCAAATTTTTACAAAATGAAAGTGAAAAATAGCATATTTCAGTCTGTATTCAGACAGCATCAGTTCTTTCTCAAGTTGAATTCCTTTTTAATGCTACAAGTAGTGAATAGGACCAATGTTATAGGTCAAGTTCATCAAGGGTCTTAATGTATATACTTGGGTTTAAGGATGATTTGACCCATATTATCTCCAACTTATCCTGATAGCCATATACATGTTTTTTCTCCCTTTGAGCTGCAAGTCCAAGAGACTATGAATGCATTAATTCATCAAGGTATGGCCTTGGAAGCTTCAAAGTATTAATAGATAGCCAAGGAAATAGAGACTTTACGACAACTGTCCTTATTTTCAGAAGTCATGGGATCCACCCATGGTAACCTTGTACATAGATAATTATGTGTCATTTCCACTTGATTCATTCAAATTCAGTTTTTATAATGAACCCAGACCAAGTTGTCCTAGCCAGTAAGACTACATCACCATGTCATTAGAGGAAAACTTTTAATGCAAGCTCTGCCTTGTTTTAATACAAGTTCTTGTTAATTGGTATCATATTTTGATTACCTCCTGATCATGGGACCAACAGAGAATTAACTTGCTGAAAAAATTTAGGAAGTTCTATATTATTTTGAACCATTTGGTGGACAGATAAGAAAACGGGAAATTTTTAATGTTAACTTCTTAGCTGATCGCATCAATGCTGCTGGAATTCACTCTACTCGAGAAGGTTCTTGTTATTCTATAAAACAGTGCCACAAAAACAAAGCAATAGTTGGAAATATAGTGGACTAGGAAGGCAGAGATAAAGGCATGTAAACAGTGACTGCCTAGGGGGAATTAATGGGGGAAGAAAGGGAGAGGTTTCAAAAATATAACCTCTTTTTAGCTATTCATGATAGCTGTAGTTGTTGTTTTCAGTCATGCTTGACTGATTCCATTTCATCATGACCCCATTTGGGGTTTTCATGGCAAAGATACAGGAATTGTTTGCCATTTCCTTCTCCACCTCATTTTCCAGAAGAGGAAACTGAGGCAAACAGAGTTAAGTGACTTGTCCAAGGTCAAACTGGTAGTAAATGTCTGAGGTCAGATTTGAACTCAGGAAAATGAGTCTTCCTGACCCCAGGCCCAGCACTCCATCTACTACACCAACTAGTTGCCTAAGAACTGTAGCAGTGGAGTTGAATCCCTACAGTGCCTTTCTTTCCTACTCTTTTTCTATGATTTTCCTGTTATTCTTCCCTCTCATTTGCAATCCCAGAACCCATGCTTGGCAGGAGGACCCAGGGAAATTGGATTGTATTTTTATAGGTTGAAAAGACGCTATGTTGGTTCAGTGAAACAGACCTTCAACACTGGCGATCTTTTATTAGTATAGAAGCTCTGGAGAAACTCCATTCTAAAATTACTACAGGGTGTAAAAACTGATCCAAAGAGCAAAATAGGAACAGAAGCTCACAATGGATTAAAAATTGTAAAATGATATCATAGTACCCTTGAAGTAAACATTGAATCTTGGGTCTGGGTGATATCTTTGTGATTTACCAGTTCAATCTCAAAATTTTGCAGATAAGAAAATAAAGTCCAAAAGTGAGAGAGTCAGCTAATGGCAGGACTTCTGGTTCTCAGTCCTATATTCTTTCCACTACATTATACTATCAGACTATGAGTTTCCTGCCCAAGCTTTAATCTTCAGAAAAGTGGTTAGTCTAGTTATCACTCAAGTTTCTTCATCATCATCATCACCACCACCCCCATCATCACCATTATCACCATCATCACCATCATCATTACTATCAGAATTTATATAAAACTTTAAGGTTTTCAAAATACTTTACAAATAATAACTCACTTGATCCTCACAACAACCCTGGGAGGTAGATGCCACTATTATCCCTACTTTACAGATGGAGAAATTGAGGCAGATAGAGTCTAAGAGACTTATCCAGGGTTTTGTAGCTAGTAAATGCTTATGACTGGATTAACTCAAGTCTTCCTGACTCCAGGTCCAGAGTTCTGTCCACTATGCAACCTAGCTATTACAATCCTGCACATTCACCTGAGATAATGCTAAGATATATAATTATAATATACTACATGTTCACATGTGCATATCAGTGAAACTCTTAAAAACAATAGCACCCAGAATTTCACCTTTGATTTAGGGTAGAGATTTTCAACCACATATTGGTTGTGTTATAAAGAAACATGACTCATAGTGAGCAGTAGATCAAATTATAATGAAAAACTAAAAGATATACAGTACTTTCAGAACTGGGACCAATTGATACATGGAAATTGGAAAAAATGAAAAGGATGTTACATATTTTTCAGTAACCCATAATATAAATGTCAGAATTGATTATTTTTATAGCCCAAGGGATAGAGACATGGGATAGAAAAATGCAATATTCTAATGATAGATTTATTTAGATTATAATCCAGTTCAATTCAATTTGAAGTTAAAAATAAACTAAGGGGGAGAGGGAGAGCCAAGATGGCAGAAAGAAGGCAGGGACTAGCCTGAGCTCTACCCCAAACACCTCCATATACCTTTAAATTATGCCCTAAAACAAATCTTGAAGTGGTAGAACTCACAAAAGGACAGGATGAAATAATTTTCCAGCCCAAGACAACTTAAAGGCTTGGCAGGAAATGTCTGTCACACTAGGCTGAGAGTGGAGCACAGTCCAGTGCAAGCTATGCCAATGCAGATGAAGCCCCAGCAAACCAGGAGCAGTCCTTGAGAGTGAATGAATCAGCAGTTGCAGTGACTGCTCCAGGAGCATTCAGCCTACAGACAAGGGGGTTGGACAACCGGTCAGAGGGAGAATCCAGGGGTCTCCTTGCTGGTACTGGGGTCAAGACTCTGTTGCTTTGTCCATAGTCTGATCAAGGTTGCAATCCTGGGTGGCAGTCCCAGGGCAAGAAGGAGCACTAGCACATCAGAGCTTGAAGCTGTAGTGGAGGAGGGACCCTCATCACAGTTTCAGGGCAGAAAAGAGTGCTTGTGGTTGCTCATAGACCACAGCACAGGTTAGGAGTAGTAAACATGCCTCTCCTTAGATCATACCACCCTGGAAAAACTGAAAACTTAGTTTCCTAGAAGTTTCTATGAAAGCATCTGCACAAAAATCCTGAAGCTTAGGACAGTGTGCCCTTTACCCTGGAAGCAGAGATGCACTTTGGCAAAGAGTTAAAAGTCAAATAATAGGTTGGGAAAATGAGCTAAGAACAGAAAAAATTCTGACTATAGAAAGTTACTATAGTGACAAAGAAGATCAAAACACACACTCAGAAGAAGACAGCAAAGTCAAAGCTTCAAGAAAGCTCCTACATCCAAAAACTCTAAGAAAAATATGAATTGGTCTCAGGCCATGGAAGAGTTCAAAAAGGATCTTAAAAATCAAGTAAGAGAGGTAGAGGAAAAATTAGGAAGAGAAATGTGAGTGATGCAAGAAAATCACGAAAAAAGTCAATAGCTTGGTAAAGAAGGCGCACACACACACACACACACACACACACACACACACACGCACAGCTGAAGAAAATAACACCTTAAAAAGCAGACTAGGACAAATGGAAAAAGAGGCATGAAAATTCACTGAAGAAAAAACCCACTAAAAATAGAATTGGCCAAATGAAAAAGGAGGTACAAAACCTCGCTGATGAAAATAATTCCTTAAAAATTAGAATTGGGCAAGGGGAAGCTAATGACTCAATGAGACATCCAGAAGCAATAAACAAAATCAAAAGAATAAAAAAAAATAGAAAACAATGTGAAATATCTTATTAGAAAAAGAGCTGACCTGGAAAACAGATCCAGGAGAGATAATTTAAAAATTATTGGTTTCTCTGAAAGCCATGATCAAAAAAAAGAGCCTAGACATCATCTTTTAAGAACTCATCAAGGAAAACTGAGTCAAATTTACAAAAATAAGAGACATTCCCCAATTGACGAATGATCAAAAAATATGAACAGTCCGTTTTCAGATGAAGTAAGCAAAGCTATCTATAGCCATACAAAAAAAAATGCTCTCACTATTGTTTGGAGAAATGTAAATGAAAACAATACTGAGGTACTATCTCTTATCTATTAGATTGACTAATAGGACAGAAAAGGAGAATGATAAATTTTGGAGAGGATGTGGGAAAATCAATACACTAATGAACTGTTGGTGGAGTTGTGAACTAATTCAACTGATTATGTAGAACAATTTGGTGCTATGCTTAAATATTTATAGCAGCTCTATTTTGGTGGCAAAAAATTGGAATTTAAAAGATATCCATCAATTACGGAATAGCTGAACAATTTGTGGTATATGATTGTGAAAAATACTATTGTTATATAAGAAATGATGAGCTAGATGCTCTCAGAAAAACATGGAAAGACTTACATGAACTGATGCAAGATGAAATGAGTAGGACAAGGAGAACACTGAACACAGCAACAGCATTATTGAAAGGTAATCAGCTGTGAATGACCTCTAAGCAATACGATAATCCAAGACAATTCTGAAGGACTCATCATGAAAAAGGCTATCCATCCCCAGAGGAAGAACTGATGGAATCTGAATACAGATCAAAATATACTTTTGTTTACTTTCTTTATTTTTCCTGGGTTTTTATTTTGGTCTATGTTTTCTTCTATGACATGACTAATAGGAAAATAGGTTTTGCATGATTACACATGGATAACTTGTGTCAAACTCCTTGCTTTCTTGATGAGAGGGGTGGGAAGGGAGGGAGTGAATTTGGAACTCAATTTTTAAAATGAATGTTGAAAGTTGGTTTTATATGGAATCAGGGAAAGTAAAATATTAAATTTTTAATAAATGAACTAACGAGAGTAATTGGTTAATAAGTCATCCTTTAGTTGTCCAGAAGTATTTTTGAAAAGTCATTAAGACTGAAATTGAGGCACATTTGCACAGCAATGGTAGGTAAGGCATGTTAAGTGATATTAATGGAAACAATTTAGATAGTTACAGGTAAAAGCCAAGATGAATAAGAACTTAATATTAAATTGATGGGGAAAAAGTGAAAATAGGTTTGAGGGGCAAAAAAACTGAATCAAAATATCTCCAAATAAAGTTCAAAATTTTAAATTCCAAATGCTTCCAGTACAAGGCAGGGGAGAATGTCAAACAAAATAAACTGACATCAAAGATTTTTTTTAAATAAGAAAAACAGATTTTATAGTTTGATCTATGATTACTAAATAAAAATGAGAAATAAAACAAAAGGGTGGGTAACAATCACTCTCATGGAAGATGTCCTGCTCAAGAGCCAAATGAAAGGATACCTTATAGACAGGGACCTCCTCCAGAAGCTCCAATTCCTATATGATACTGTGTTAATTGCCATCAAGCCCCAGAACAATATAAGGCCTTCTTAGTGAGAACCATGATTACTCAGAAGAGCTCAAATAACAGTCAATATAGAACAAAAACAAATATATGAAAATTAATGTCTGGACTGTGACATACACTTGGAACACTATTTATTTTGTTTATCAGTAAATAGATCTGAGACACTGCAATGGATGAATGTGTTGGGCTCTGAAAAATCAAAGTTGTGTTACCTAAACTGAATGGAAACAGAGTAGGTATAAGCAGGCTACTGTATATTTGTAATGATGGTTTCCCCACTAAAATAAATAACAATAATAAAAGCTGATATTTTATGGAGTTTTAAGAATGACAATATACTTTAAATATAGTATCTTATGTGATTCTCATAACCCAATAGGAAATTTAATCAACTAAATATAAAAAAGCTTTGATTAAAAGATACTACTATGTGCTAGACACCATGATAGATGCTAGGGCTAAAAAGGAAAAAAAAATTCTTGCCCTCAAGGAGCTTACATTCTACTTGGAGGAAATTACACATTCTCACATAAATAAAAAAATATAAAGGATATTCAAAGTAAATGTAATTTTAGGGTACGGATAGGTGGGGGGGTGGAGAGAAAGACAGAGATAGAGAGACAGAAAATCAAAGGTCAGGAAAGCCTTCATGTATGAGGGGGCACTTAAGCTGAACCTTGAATGAAACTAGGGATTCTAAGAGGTAGAGATATAAAAGAATTCCAGAGATGAGGGAGAGTCTATGCAAAGACTTTTTATGCTGTGGTGGTAAGAGATTGAATATTATGTATGAATAGAAGTAGGACAGTTTGGTTGGAATGCAGAATTGTTAGTGAGAATAATGGGAAACCAGTTTGGAAAAATAGACTGGAGAAAGATTATATAGAACTTAAATGGCAGGTTTTTTTTATTATATCCTACTGTAGATTCATGAGCAAGGAGATAATGTTTGGACCTATGCTTTGGGTATAACAGTTTGGCAGCTATTTGAGAGATGAATGGGAGAGGAGGGAGACTAAAGGCAAGGAGACAAATCAAGGAACTATTGCAGTAATATAGGTAAGAAGGAATGAGGATCTGGAAGAGGGTAGAAGACATATGAGTAAAGAAAAGGGAATGGCTATAGTGGATATAGAATCATTAAGATTTGGCAACTGAATCAGGATCCAAAGGAATCTTGACAGGCTAGAAAATTGTGTTGCACATAATAAAATGAAATTTAATGAGAATAAATAAGTTTTATGTTTTGGCTCAAAAATTGATTTAATAAGTACAAGATAAAGGAGGCAAGTTTACAGATAGTCTAAAAATATCTGGGAGTTTTAGTGCATTGCAAACTCATGTGAGTCAACAATGTGATATGCTAGCCAAAAAACCTAGTGGAATCTTGGGCCGCATTGAGAAAAAGAACTTCTATGATAAGGACATGATAGCAACCATGAACTCTGTACTGATCAAACTAAATTTGTAGTGTTGCATTCAGTTTGTTGCATCACATTTTAGGTTGAACTTTGTTAAGCTGAAGACTTCCAGAAGAGGGGAATCAGATGGTGAAGGACCTACAATCTATGTCATATAATGATTGATTGGAGGACCTAGGGCTGTTTAGCCTGGAACAAAGAAAGAAAAAAATAACAACCAATAGAATGGCCATCCTGGGGAGGCTGCTAGTTATCCTTCATTGCAAATCTTTGAACAAAGGCTGGATAACTATTTGTATGATATGCAATAATGGGTATCCAAGTATCAGTTGGATTAGATGGTTTCTGAGGCCCTTTCCAACTCTGAAAAATTGATTTTTGTGACTGTATATTGCAGGTATTTGGAGAAGGAAAGTAAATAGTTGGAGGTGATTCCAAGTTGGCAAAACTGGATGCCTGAAAAAAATAGTGCTGCCTTTGACAGAAATAGGGATATTAATTAGGAAGCTAGATTGAAAGTCAACAAACTCTGTTTTGGATATGTTGAGTTTGAGATACCTATGACATCCAAGTAAGTTCTATAATCATCCTCATTTTACTGGGGAGGAAACTGAGTTTTGGAAAGATTAAGTGACTTGTCCATGGCCCCATAACTAGATGAGGCTGGATTCAAACTTAGGTCTTTCCTGACTCCAACTCTAGCACTCTGCTGTCTGAGATCTCACTGAGGAAATGTATGATCAGAAAAGGAGCTAAGTTTATCATGTGATGAGGATGAGTGACAAAATTTGGCCAGACCAAGTGATGCAATGTTATTCAGGAGATGTAAAAAAGTCTAGAGAAAACTCTCCAGAATGTTAGGCATATCTTCTATGGAAGATTTATGGGAGGATATGAACAAGAATCTCAAGGGATGAGGTGTGGATGGGTTTTGATCTGGACCAGGGGAGAAAGAGGCCCATATCTACAAGATCACAAATCTTTTGGGGTAATGAATGTAAGTTCCTTTGGGCTATTTACACTTTTTTCCTTGTGTCCTCAGCACCTGGTACATAATAAGCCCTTAATAAATACTTATTGATGATTGATTGATGTATAATTAAGTGAGGAGAACAAAATGTTGAAAATAATTCATCCTATCTGATTATAGAATACAAATACAGCTGAGTTAAAAGTAAAAAAAAAATCATTCAATTAACTGACTGCTTGGACAATATGCTGTTCAAAACTCAATAACCTGAATGATTTTTTTCACTGAATTGATTAGATATTTTCATTGTTTCTGTACAATGCTTAGACAACAGATTAGGTCAATGTACAAATGAAAGATGTGGTGATTGGGAATTGGGTAGACAAAATAACTTAATTCCCTAACCAGATTTTTTAATTTAATTTCATCGTATCATCTCAGTCTCAGATTTTAAAGAAAATGACAGCATTAAGAAAATAATAAATTCCTCAGATCACAACAATAAAGGAATATCAGATCAAAGGACTCTGGTAAACTTTTTAAAGATCAGAAATATTTTATTAATTTTCATATATTACAAATAGGAAGTTTCAAATCATTATGACTATAATAGAAACATACTGCATTTCTTGACAACTTCATCCTCAATGTAATGGAGATCAAAGTAAAACAGAATAGCAGCAAATCAATTTTGGTAATGGAAGCTATCTCATCTGACTTAAAAAGTAAAAATAGACATTTAAAGTAAAATAAATCCTTAAGCTTTATAAATCTTTTACATTATAATTAAAGAAATATACTTAAGTAATATCCTCACTGCTTAGAAACATAGATTAGTAGAAAGAACCTTAAAAATAATTTTATTCAACTATTCATTTTACAATGAGAGGAAAAAGGATCTGTCTATGGCCACAAAATGAATCAATGGCAGAGATGAGTCTGGAAGTCATCCACAGTCATCAGCATAGTATTTGCCCCATTTAACAATGCTGCTCCCTTTAAATTGTAATTCTACGAATAAGCCAAGATGGACTTGGTACGAATAGATGAAATTATCAAACATTTTTCCCTCTTATATCCCCTGAGTAAAGAGACAGAGACAGAATAGGGAAATGGAGGGGAAGGAGAGAGAGAGAGAGACAGAGAGAGAGAGAGAGAGAGAGAGAGAGAGAGAGAGAGAGAGAGAGAGAGGGAGAGAGGAAAAGGAGAGGAGAGAGAAGGGAGAAGGAAGGAGGGAAGGAAAGGAAGAAAAGGCCATGGTTAACCAAATGATTAATTTACCAGTTTTGATGAGTAGCTTTCATAACTGATGAATTTGCTTAAATTTAATCTTTGTCCAAAAACCAGTTTCAATAGTTCAATTGAGCAAACATTTGTTAATCATTTACTATATGCCAAGCACTGTGCTACTTTTCCGAGGAAAAGAAAGGAACAGTCAGTGTTCTCAAGGAGCTTATATTCTACAGTTTTTCTGAATTTAAGTGGATCACTAGCTGTTTTCAAAATGATCTTTATGTGAACAGTCCTAGAGATGTGAACTTATGTCAGTGACAAAATGGCTTTCATTCTTTGAATGGCAGGAGCAAGTTTTGTTTTATTAAACCAGGCATCTTCTTCTTTTTCTCCATGAAAGATTCTCCCACCATTGTCTTTCTTCCCTACTCTCTGAATATGAAACTTCCAGAGCTGCTGCTCCTTTGACGTTAATGATATGAGGGCAATTAAATGACAATTGACTTGCTTGCTTTCCACCTCATCTTCTTTTGACTTGTTTGCTCTTATTTTCCATTCCATTTATTATTGATAGAGTGCTTATTATCTTGACCTGCGTGCATTTTACAAAACAAAACAAACTGTTCTTGTTCCTGGAAGGGATGAGGGGGAGGTTAAGGGTACTAATGAAGCAGTGGTCACTTATGGCTCCAGATGGCACTTACATCCTTATGGACTTAAGAGGCCCTGGGCTGAAAAGACAATATACAGGAAGGAACTGTAAGACAGAAGAGAAGGGCAAAATGTGAATAGGGGAAAATAGGGCCTGAAGGAAAGCAGCTAGAAGGAAACATATATGCTGTCAAATCAACCTGGATACACTTGGCAGAACACTGTCATTACTCAAGAAATACCCTAGTTTTCTCTTCCAGTTGTAATCCTTTGACATAGATGAGGTCTCTTGAGAATGTTAGACTTATGACCTTTTATAATAAGTACCAGAAAAGACTGGTTACATGCCTTTGGTTCTTACAAGGGAAGGAGAAATTGTTTTCTATTTTTCATGCCATTTGTAGCCTACATATGGCACATTACCAGTATATTTTTCAGTATTTTTTTGGGTCTCCTTTAGCAAGTCATTGACTTATTGTTCATGGTTTTCTCACATCCTTCTCATTTCTCTTCCCAATTTTTCCTCTACTTCTCTAACTTGCTTTTCCAAATCCTTTTTTAAGCTCTTCTATGGCCTGGGACCAGTTCATGTTTTTCTTGGAGGCTTTTGTTGTTGGCTCTTTGACTTTGTTAACTTCTTCTGTCTGTATGTTTTGGTCTTCTTTGTCACCAAAGAAAGAATCCAAAGTCTGAGACTGAATCTGGGTGCATTTTCGCTTCCCAGCCATATTCCCAGCCAACTAACTTGACCCTTGAGTTTTTCAGTGGGGTATGACTGCTTGTAGATTAAAGAGTTCTATGTTCCACACCTGGGGGGATGCACCAGCTCTGCCACACCAGCACTCCTCCTTCCCCAAGAACCCCCAACCCGGACTGGACTTAGATCTTCAGTAGGCTCTTCACTCCTGCTCTGATCTGCCTCTTAATTCTTCCCACCAGGTGGGCCTGGGGCTGGAAGCAACTGCAGCTATACTTCTGTAGCTGCCCCACCTCCGCTGCCCCTGGGGTGGTAGCCAAACCATGAACTCCTTCCACTGCCACAGCTTTTCCCACTAACCTCTGTTGTCTTTGGTGTTTGTGGTTGAGAAGTCTGGTAACTGCTGCAGCTCACTGATTCAGAGCGCTAGGGCACTCTCCGCCCAGCTCCTAGTCTGGTTGGTCCGTGCTGCTCACGCTGGGCTCTGCTCTGCTCCATTCTGCTCCCAGCTCCGTGTGGGATAGACCTCACCCAGAGACCATCCAGGCTGTCCTGGGCTGGAGCCCTGCTTCACTCTGCTGTTTTGTGGGTTCTGCAGTTCTAGAATTGGTTCAGAGCCATTTTTTACAGGTTTTTGGAGGAACTCGGCAGGGAGCTCATCCTAGTCCCTGCTTCCTAGCCACATCTTGGCTCCGCCCCCCCATATGACACATTACCAAGGCATACTATGATCCCATTGTAATAGATTTATACATAAATGGGAACTTAAACATCATCTAATCTAATCCTTTTCTTTTACAGATAAGGAAACTAAGTCCCAGAGAAGCTAAGTAATTTGCCCAAAGTGAAAACAGCTAATAAGCAGCAAAGGTAGAATTTGATCCCAGGGCCTCTCATTCCAAATCTAAGGTTCCTAAAAGCCAAGAAAGCAATGAGATAACTGAATTATTGAGTATAAATATGACAAAGCCAGACATTTCAAAACTGTAGATATGCCCAAAATCTTTCAAGGACTTCCCCTACCTGCCTCCTAGTTTCCTCTAAAAAAACAGTGGCACAATCTAAAAACTTGGAAAAAAAACATATTGTCAAGTTGGTACTAACAGAGAGTACCTCCAAACAGCTGCCAGAAATCTTTACCTAGGTAAATACATGATTTAAGGAATAAGTATGTGTATGTATGTATGCATATATCTATGTTTGTATTTATATGTATGTATGTGTGTGTATATATGTATGTATGTATTAAAAAATACCAATTATCCTTTGCTAGAATGCTGGGACTTCTTAAACACTTCTCAACTTTTTTTTTTGAAAAGAAGGTAGAGGTCTCCTAGAAACCTCTTGTCCTTCAGATGTCTGGATTTTTGACACCAAATTTGATACTCTCCCTCTAGACAGCAACCTGATTTCCCAAACTACCATAAAGCCTGCTTAGAACTGTCACACAGCCAAATAGTGGCAATTACAAACACAAGGTACTATTTTGCTTCTCAAAACACCATGTCCAGTTGTTGTGACCCAGCATAATTGAGTTTCTTTCATGCAACAAGTATTTGTTCCAAGACCCTAGCATCCTACTGGCATGCTTAGAAGAGGCAATGGTTCCCTGGGAGCTTCTTCAAAACTTACCTTATTGAGGCTTTTTTCTTTTTTAAAGAAGATTCCATTCTCTGTATCTCACTCTTATATCAGGCCAGAGGCCTTGATGTAATTTCAGCAATACCAACATAATCCCAACATATCACACTAACCATTCTAAGAGTATTAAAATAAATGCCTATAGATACTGTGGGCTTTTTTTTTAAAATTCACGTGCAACTTGAATAGAAATTAAAATCCTTTGACTCCTACTGGGAAAGGCCTTTCAGATTAACTTTAGTACAGATGGTCAAGAGCAGGAGGTTTCAACATCAAAGAACAGAGGGGAGGGTCACAAAAGGCCTTGATTCCTGTCCTCAGATTTATCTTATGGAATGCCAATGTTTCCTATTTCATTTGCTTCTAGTGCTGCATCTGTAGGGAGAGGCCAAGGAAAATTACCTTTGCCTCCATTCCAAGGACTCAAGCACCAGTAGAGCTCAAATTTATTGTTGGGATTGAATTGTGGGACCCAGAGACTTATAAACAGTACTTGTACCTCTGCTTCCTGAATGCCATATGACAATATGAAAGAACACTGACTCCAAAGTCACAGGACCTGGATAAAAACACTCCTCTGATGTTTTAGTCAGTCAATTAATGATAATATAGCTAACATTTATGTAGCATTTACTATGTGCAGACATTTTAAAATTATTTTCCCATTTTATTCTTACAACAGCCCTGGAAAATAGGTATTATTATTATTATTATTATTCCAATTTTATAGAAGATGAGACTGAAGGAGAAAGAGGTTAAGTGACTTGCCCAGGGTCTCATAGGTAATATTTGAGGTTGGATTTGAACTCAGGTATTTCTGACTCTAGGCTTAGCACTTTCAATTTTTTTTATAAACACTTATTATGTGTCAGGTAGAGCAGCTAGATGGCACAGTGGATAGAACACTGGGCTTGAAATCAGAAAGACTCATCTTCATAGGTTCAAATCTGGCCTCAGATACTTATTAACTGTGTGATCCTGGACAAGTCCTTAACCTTGTTTGCCCTAGTTCCTCATGTGTAACATGAACTGGAAAAGAAAACGGCAAACCACTCCAGTATCTTCTCCAAATGGGGTCACGAAGAGTTGGACATGACTAAACAACAACTCATCTCAAATTATTTATCAGACACTGTCCTAACTGCAGGTGATAGAAAGGCAAAAGACAGTTCCTGTCCTTGAGAAACTCACAATATAATGAGGAGCTCATAATCTAAAGAGGAAGTACCTGTGTGACCATGGGCAAATGATTTAGCCTCCCTGGTCTTCACTTTTCTTCATCTATAAAATGAAGGGGATGGGCTAGATAGCTTCTTAGGTCTCTTCAAGCTCTATATCCTTCTACCTCCTCATTTCGGTAGGCTAATATAACACATACATCTATCTTTAGTCAACTGATACAAGGTTTCCCTCTAGACAGAGATTATTAATTAAAATAAAACAATGATAAATATTGATTAAGCCACTATTTTATCCAGAGAATTGCTAGGAGCTGAGAGACACAAAGTTTAGATAAGATACAGTAACTGCCCTCATATACCTTGGAGTTTAGGGCTAGATTGCTCAATGGATGCTTGATTCCACCAGAATGGGTATACTTTCTACTGAAGCCTCAACAACATCTCTACCCTTTATCTTTGAGAGTTGTGGCCAAAAACTTCGTCACCCTTTGGCCAGGTGACTGAAAATTTCTCAATTTAGCTAGGCTACCCCTCAGACTACAGACATACAGCCCTTTGCCATGTCCATATTCTCATACTTGAAGCCTTTCCAACTTGGCAGGAGCTGCTAGGACTTGTGGTCCATAGCCATAGTTGTTGAGAACTCATAACCAATGCCACACCATGATCAGGCATCTATTGGAGTAAGACTATCAAACAAAGCTGTACATGATAAAGTGCATTAGAAAGGTTTAAAACAAAATGTTGTATAAGGTCCCGGGGGAAAAGACCATTATTGATAACCATGAAGACAAGGGAAAACTTGAGAGAGGAGGTTGTTTTGAGTTGGGCTTTAAAAAAGAGAAGATATTATAATAACATATTAATAATAATATAATCTAACAATAAACAGGTTGGGTGAGCAAGAGGAGGAAACATTGCAGGTAGAGGGAAGAGTATAAGCAAGACAGAAGGACAGACAGTTTGGCTAGAGCCTAAAATTCAGGGAGTTGAATCCTATGAGAAGAGGCTTGAAAAATAAAGTGATTCCAGACTTTGAACATTGGATTGGACTGAAATTTACTCAGTAGGTAATAGGGAAGCATTGAGTGACCTGACCAAATCTCTGCATTAGGAAAACTGGTCAAGCAGCAGAAGGGTGGATTGGAGAGAAGAGATAGTGAAGATAAAAATAATGTCTAGGAGATGAGGTCTAAGGTCCATTCCTACTCTAAGTCTGGTCCTATAATCCTATGACTATTGTTATGATTTAGGCAGGTAGTAATAAAGGACTGGGCTAGGAAGGTAGCCATTATACTAGAGAATAGGAGGAGAATTCAAGAAATATTGCAAAGGTTGAATTAACAGGATCTTGTAACTAACTGCATATGAGATGTGAGGGAAAGGAAAGTACCAAAGGTAACATAGGGAATTGGACCTGGCATAGGAAATTACAGGATGAGGAAACTCTCTCAACCAAAGCACATTGGTACCTTCTCTGAAACCTAGTCTTAGGGAGTTGCATAGAATACTGAGAAATGAAATGACTTGTCTCACAGTTATCTAGGGACTGTCTTTTGCCTTTTTCTTTGTATCCACAGCACTTAGCACAGTGCCTGGCATATAGTAGGTGTTTAATAAATGTTTATTGACCGACTAACTCAAGTCTACTTGTGCCCAGGCCAATTCTTTATCCATTTTACCGTAGACATAAAAAAGATATGCAGACTCCTGAAGTTTAATTTAGGCCCTCTGTCTGCCTTGCTTTATGTCTGTATTTATTTCCTTTAGTCCTTTAGAACATGTTGCTATTCAGAATTGTTTTGGCACACTGTCCATTTAGAATCATAGATCTGGTTCTGATGGTGACCTCAAAGGTCATCTAAATTTTTTTTTGGATGGCTGAGGCTGGGAGAGATTAAAAATGGTTTGACCAAGGTCAAACAAGTAGTAAATGGAAGAAACAGGATTTAAACCATGGCTTTTACTCTAATGTCAACACATGTTCCACTGTATCATGTTGTCCCCTTCATAGAATAGTGAAACTGGAAGGAATCACTTCTTTCCAGTCATCTGGCCTAATCTCTATCTCGAAGTGTATCAACAACAAAGCAGTCAAAGAGAGATGATTGTCTTTTCTATGATTCAAAGATCCCAAGGGTAGAGATTCTCTGATCTTCCCTGGGAGTCTCAATTTCCATGTGGAATCACCCTCACAGTCGAGGTGTTTTCTCCTCAGTATTATTATGCTCTCTCTTCCTGAAACTCATTTCCACATCCTTTTCATTTGTGGGACTCTACAGAAGTAGGGGAACAATCACACATCCTCCTTCTCATCAGAAGGAACCCTTCGAATACTTAAAAACAGTTACTAAGAAGTCTGCCCTTAAATTTCTCTTCTTGAAGCTAAACAACCTCAACTTCTCCTTCCTGATGGACCTGTTGTCCATTCTCTAATCAGCAACATGTGTGGGATGCTGGGGAACAAAAGCAGTTGAAAGCGGATGGCCCTGGAAACAACAAAGGAGAAAGTGACTTGACGTGATTAAAAAGAGTGCGTTTGTCCAGCCCAGAAGGCAAGGCTGCAAGGATCACCAGACTCACAGACCCAATGGCAGAGAGAAGTATTCATATGTACATATGGGGCTGTCTTCTGCTCTACGATGTAACACTTTCTGCTGTTGTTGATCAACTCCCTCTTAATAGGAATGAGTATCAAATTCTTTCTTGAGATCAGGCTTCGAAAAGAAAAGTACATGAACTTAACAGGAATATAAGAAAAGAGGCAAAGGACTTCCGGAATGAAAGGGAAAGACAGTCAGCATACTTCCAATTTTACCAAGGACTAGAACATAGTTTAGGAACAATTAGTTTTCATATCCCAATAATATAAGTCATTTACATGGAAAACAAAGTTGTCAACAACCACCAACAGTTATCTGCAGATGGGACAATAATCAAGAGTATAAGCATCAGACTAGAAAGCACTCAAAAAGGAAGGTGCAGCAAGGTTTGGTAGTGAAAAGATGAGGAAATTCCATTATATGCTACAAGGGAGGCGTCAAAAGACCTGAGTTTGAATTTTACCTTGGATGCTTATTACCTGTGAGACCTTGGGCAAATCATTTCCTCTCCTTGGGTCTCAGGTTTTTCAAATAGATGACCTCTAAGGTCCCCTTCAGCTGTAAAGCTGTGGTTCTACAAGACTCCTACTATTCCCAAGTGGTTACTTTTTTCCATCTGTGAGCCTGGGGAGATCAAGCTGGGGGTGAGGGGTTCCAGCGAAGATATCATCATGCTTTGCAGTAATCAAATCCTGCCATTTAACCAGTCATCTCAAAGAAATGAAGCATTTACAAAAGGATGACTGCACTGTAGGACACACACAAGTTTCAAGCCAATTTTCCTCAGAAGGTAAATGCATCTTACTGTCTAAAAAGATTTTGTATGTGTGTATATGCATTTAGAGTAGTATCTGATGCACAATCAGCCCTCCATCAAAATCAAAATGATCAGAAGATAATTTATTCCAGCTGACATTTGGCTATCTCTTTGCTTTTTCATATTTCTGGTTTCTCTCTTCCCCACACTTTTCCTTTCATGTGTCTGCCTTGCTATTCTAAGTAGGTTGCTCCTGATAGCCCAGGAGCATATCTGCTTCAGATATGTGCCAAGCCCATCAGAAGCCATCGTGAAATGGGAACTGACAATGCTCAAAACATGTCCCAGGGTTGATAATTGGCACCGTATTCCACAGAGCCAGCTATTGTCTATGTTATACTTCCTGGACCGCCCACAGCTGGAAGGGGCTGGTACTAAACACATACTTGCACGCTTGCTAAATGCTCATTTGTCCATGTGCATTCAAGAACAGGTAAAAATCAGTGTGCATGTTATTATGCCCTCCTAGAAAGGTAATCAATGCCCCATTTCATCTTGGGACAAGGCCTCCAGGCAACTTTTACTGGAAATACTCAAGGCTAAGGACTTGGGGAATTCAGTGTAGGCACTCACAGAAACTTGTATGTTGCATAGTCATTTCTTTTGGGATCTGCCTGAGCTTCCTTAAACTTTCCCATAAGCCTCCTCAAGGAGTGACTTAAAGAAAGATGCTTTACAGGCAGGACTTGGCAGAAATGGAACCATAGTTCCCAAAGGACATGTAAGACCTATTGGAAACCTAGGTAATTGGTAACCTAACAAGTCCTGTGGTGTATTTTGGTGTTAACAAAAGAGTGTATCCTCTTCCACCTAACACATAGATTTTCAACTAGTAATGGGCAGAAAAATATAGGCAATGTGGCATCACAGATAGAGAACCTGTCTCATGACTCTGTTACTCTGGTCAAGTTACTTCACCTCTTAATATACCAGACAACTAAGACTATAAGTTGTAGAGCAAATACCTATCTACATTAGTGGGAACTCAAAACCAATGAAATCCAAAGGTGATAGTTAACTCTGGCTCTGTCCTCATTATCCCAACTCTCACAAGTACAAATAGGTTCAGTTCCCAGGGGTTGACTGGCTTCTGCTTCCCTCAGAGTTGTAGTGGTTTGTAGCTTCTAATACTATTGCTCATGGGCCCCCATCTGATGTGTTCCTTCTATAATATTATTTAGTCAGGTAACATCTCCCCAATATAAACTATCAAATTAATAATAATTAACTTTTACAAAAGGATATTTACTTAGAAATCATAACAAGGACTGAAAAACAACATCATTTTTCCCCAAACTGGAAGAACACTTATCCCTTCTACATAACCACTTGCTCCTTAGTAAGTGACTATGTAGAGGCTATGTAGTGTTTATGTAACTGAGAGGGTAAGCACCTTGCCCAGTAATGTCTTCATACTTAAAAGTGGTAGCTATAATCCCATCCCTAGCTCAGGAGCAGCATGCTGCCTGGGCTGGGTAAGGAGTACTCACCAAGTACACTTTGAGGTATGAAATAGCCAATGAACAAGATGTTCCCCTTGCTTAGCCAAATTTGGTCCTTGCCGGATTGGATCAAGCAGACTGCTCAACAGAGATACTACACTGTTTCATCATTGGACTCCCATTTACTGCTGCCATAAACTGGGACTCTGATTATCAAAGGGACCTGGAATGACTCTGATGGATCTTCCAGTCTCACTAGTCACCTAGGCACTTCCATCTCAGGATAATCATATACCTAAGATCCAGAAAATAGAAACACAACAGGAACAGAGGCAAAATGCATCCACTGGCACATGGCGGGCAGATAGGAGACAAATGTAGCAAAAGCTACAACCCCTTCTCTCTCTAACACCACTCCCCAGAAGCTTGCAGCACTCTTTTTTCCTTCTCAAAATCAATCACAGAAAAGGAAGGAGAGATCACCCACTCAGACCTTTGTATGCACACTCATTTCCAGCTCAGCAGCCAATTAAAAGGCTTGTCATCCTCAGGAAAGAGCCACAGGATCCATTCATGTTCCTTTTTATAGAGGGAAAAACTTCTCCATTATGCATGCACAGAGTTACCAAGTCCTCCATGTTTGTTGGAAACAGGCAGGAAATATTGTGTGTGCTCTGAGAACTGGCCTCTCAACCATTAAAATGCTCATAGGCTCATGGGTCAAGAGCTGGATAAACCTCCAAAATATCAAATCCAATGCTTTCACTTTACAAATGAGGAAACTGAGGTCCGTGGAGGTCAAGTGACTTGTCAAAGGCCACAGATATAGTTAGGGCAGAAGTAGGATTGGAACCCAAGTTCTCTTATTCCAAAATCAGTTCTCTTTCCATTGTACCAGGTCCTGTTAAAAAAAAGGGGGGGCGGACTTGAAATGAAGCATCAGAACACAATTCTCCTATTTTTTTTTTACAAAGAGTTGAATTAGGAAAAGTTTTAAAACAAAGTCAAAGGGACATTTGCCACAACCATTCCAATAGAACACCTGTCCCTAGAGCCCCAAAAGAAAATCCTGAACTCTCCTTACCACTTGCCAAAGGAGGGGTATGCAACAGACCGAAGCTTCTAATGCATGCTTTAACTGTGCGAATGTAGGACAATCTAGGCTGGCTTCTTACATGCTCACCCACTAACCCCTGACCAGCATGTGTCCCTCTCTAAATAAAGCTTTTACCATACTATGTGGTCAGCCTCTCATGGGAGCAGAAACTGCATCTGTAACTCCCTTGAGAAGCTCAAGGCTGGGAAAGTGGATGGGAAGGAGAGATGTTCTCTCTTTCATGCTTGAGCACTGTCCCTTTTTTTATCTCTCCCAAAGGAGTTAGCAAAAGCCAAGCTGTGTAAAATATACACAGGTCTACAAGCTGTTGCTCTGTTTGGCCAGACTTCTCACAGCAACAACTTCTAGTTTAGGAGAAAGGGAAAGAAACAAGCTGTTTGTTCCCAGGATTGCAATAACAGAAACTTAAAATTACCTAGTCAACTCAATATGCAATTCAACAAGTGTTTATTAAATATCTACTCCATGCCAGGCAATATGCCAGGCACTGAAGACACAAAAGCAAAACAAAACAGATCGAGATGTTACAGCTTGTACACAGATAAAGAAATAGCTAATATGTCCAAAGTAAATAAAAACAATTTCATGGTGGAGACAGCCCTAATGACTTTCTGGATCAGAAAAGACTTTGTGAAAGAGGTAGCAACTGAACTAGTCTTTGAAAGGACCTAGGTATTCCAAGGGGCAGGAGTGATGAGAGTGAATATTCTCAGCAGTGGAAGGTAGAATCTCATAAATATGGAATGGCAAGTAGGTTAGGGCGACTGGAACATAATGTGAAGGGAAATAAAGTAAAATCAGACTGGAAAAACAGGGAAATTCAATTGCTTTCTTTTGCCTGCCTGATGGATTTCCTGAGGTAGTGGGCTGAAAAAACTATACCTTGATCTAATTGACTATGACTTAGGAAGAGAACTGTATTGAAGGGAAAGGAAATAGCATGATTGAGTGTTTACTATGTATAGGACATGTTAATAGGGACAAGACAAACAGCCTCTGCTTTCAAAAAGTTGAAAATCCAGCTGGAGGAAAAAGACACGCACATAAAATGATAACACTACAAGGTAGCATATGAGAAGTGCCAAATAAAGAACACAGACAATAAGTTCTATAGTAATTCAAAGGAGAAAGGGAATGTGGAGAATTGCACAGGGATGGTTTCATGGAGAAGACGACTTTAGTCTGGGTCTTGTTGAAAGAACAGAACTTAAGCATTTTAAAAGTATTGTTTAGACATATATACCAAAATATCTACATTTCTACTCTCTGTAGTAGCAAAGAACTAGAAACAAGGTAGATGCCCCTTGATTGGGGAGTGTCTATAAAAACTGTGAGAGATGAATAGAATGGAATGGTTCTGGACTGAAAAAAATGACAACAATGAAGAATACAGAGAGGTATAGGAAGACATATGGACTGATGAGAAGTAAAGAGAAGCAGGAAAACAGTATACTATACACAATGAATACAACACTATGAGTGGAAAGAACCAAAAAAAAAAAAACCCAGAACCTAAACTGAATACTATAATTATAATTATCAAGCCTAGACCTAAAGAAAAGAAGAATCAATTTGCATCCCTCTTTTCTTGGAAGAGGTGGAGGCCTCTGGGTGTGAATACTGCATATGCTGTAAGAGTCAGTTGATGTATTTATTTTTATGAATTACTCTCTCTCTCTCTCTCTCTCTCTCTCTCTCTCTCTCTCTCTCTCTTCCCCCTCTCCCTTCCTCCTCTCTGTCTCTCTCCTCTATATCTATCTCTTTCTCTTCCCTCCATATTTCTGTCTTTCCCTTTCTGTCTCTGTCTCTCTGTTTCTGTGCCTCTATCTGTGTGTGTGTGTCTGTCTGTCTGTCTGTCTCTGTCTGTGAGTGTGTGTGTCTCTCTCTTGCTGTAAATGGATAGCTCTCTGGAGAGTGAAAGGGAGAGGGTATAACAACGTTACTAGCAGCTGCTGTGGAGGTGAAAGACCAACAACAAGAGCACACAGGAGGGCTGCCAGCACAGGTTCTTTGATCTACTTTTCTAAGGAAAACAACTTTAAGGGGTTTACAATCTCACTTTAATCAAACATACATATATCATTCACTTAGTTCAGGGGGAAAAGCCAGCACCCTGAACTTCAGAGAGTATACAAACAGAAATTACAAGATACATTATTTAAACAGAGCAAACATACACAGAAATCAAAAGACAGGCCTCTAGCTGTCTAACCAGGGAATTACATAGTTACCAGAGAGAGAGGCACCAACATCTGGGTTTTCAAAGCCAGGCGGCTCCATCAGCTACCCAGAGTCTTGTCTGGCCAAATCACCAACAGTCTTCCAGTGAGTGTGCCCCCAAAGGTGAACCGCTAACCTTCCAGCACAGATACTCTGCTCAGGACCCTAAGGGCTCAGGGCCTACTTAGCATTTAGGGTATACAAAAGCTTTTCAATCACACTAGCACGACATCATATACATTATTTCCAATCAATGACTGCCCATCCCCTTAGTGCTGAAAAGCAGCCAAAACAGACAAAAGGCTCCCATTTTACCTGCCCCATTCAGACAAAAGCAAGACTCATTAAAGTCACTTGATGGCCTTAGCATTACAAAAGAGAAGAACTGCAAAAAAAAAAAAGTCTCACCCTAATTACCACAACAGAGTGGCATATTTGAAAATAAATGTGATAAGGAATCTCTTCAAGACAGTGAAATGGAAGGAAACAGTCTAGTAACCCCACAACTACTCAAGAAAGGGTTAAAAAAAAAAAAGATTACCAGACCAAGAAATGACCAAGACACCTAAGGAGAACCAGCTCAAGTTGACACAAAGTGGCAAACAGAAGCCTAAAGGCCCTATGCAAGGAATCCAGCCAGAGCTGCCCCAATTGCAGTGCACAGAAGCCTTCCAGCACAAAGACCAAGTGAGAGCCAGGGAAGCCTGCAGCCTACGACCATGTGCTGGAGTATTCTGGACCAGTGTCAAGTCAAGGACATGGGTCCTACATTTCTGTCACTCTGACCCCAAACTGGGGTCAGAAGGCTACAGTGCTAAGATGGAAGAGCTACCATCAGAGTATGCCCTGGATAATACCACTCTGGGGCAAACAACCTCTCCATTAGAATGCCACAGAGCAGGCCACCTACAGACCACCACTACTCTGCCGCATAAAAGCACAAAGAGCTTACTGGCACAGTGTGCTGGTTGGAGCTGCTCCTGGGGTCTTTGAAGAGCATAGTGCTAATTACCCATACCCTGGATAATACAGATCAGGACTAAAGAAGACCTCATCTCATCATTTGTTCCACAGAGTCAGGCCCTGACATTGAGTTTCAATTCAAGAAGTAAGACTGGAAAATTGGGTATAAACATAAATAAACACCATTGATAAAGAACTGTTATGGGACCAGGAAGGCTGAAGGCACAAATCTAAGGGGGTGGGGGTGGGGGAGAATAATTCATATCATTATCCAAAGAAAAGCACTAATTTTGATATAAAGTCTACTGGAATTCTTGGAAGAAATTAAGTAGGGGTTTTTAAATGATCACATAAATGAAATGAGAGCTCTAGAGAAAAAAATTGGAAGCAGAATAAAGAAAAGCCTTACTCAAATAACAGAGTCCTTTAAAATTTGATTGGACCAAGTCAAGATCAATAACTCCTCAAGACAACAAGCAATATTAAAACAAAATCCAAAGACTAAAAAATCATAAAAAGTAGAATGTCTCCTATAAAAAAAAACTGACCTAGAAAATAGGTTGATGAGTGACAATCTAAAAGCCTATTTGAAAATTTGACCACAAAAAAGCCTAGATACCATATTTTAATAAATCATGAATGAAAACTGACAAATTTATTAAAACCAAAGAGCAAAGGTAGAATAGAACGAAACTTCATTTAAAAAAAACAAAATGAAAATCCCCAAGAAGGCCAAAGCCAAAACACAGCAAACAGACAAAAAGGAAGAATTCAAGTAAGAAAAAGCTAGAGTCAGATAAAATACCACCCAGAAGTTGCCACTGCAAAGGAGAGGAGAGAACTTGAGATAAGATGTTTCAGAAGGCAAAAGCAAGACTTACAAACAACAGTAACCTAACTGGTAAAGTACAATCTTATATGGGGAAAATGAACCTTTAAAAAAAATAGTAGGGGTTTTCAAAGAAACAGTCAGAGCTGAGTAGGTACTTTGAGTTGCAAATACAAGGATCAAGATAAACATAGAAAGGTTTATGCACTTCAGCCATTGGAAAGGACTATATGATGATGAAGCATGGGGAAGAAGCAAGTGTTCCCTCAGAACCCTAATATCTTCAAGGATATAGAGGTAATATGACAAAGACCCTGGGAGCAGTTCTGTAACATTTTGATGACCTAAAGAGAAAAAACAAAGGAAAAAGAATGAAAAAGAAATATACTAGGAAAGAAGAAGGGTGGAAGAGAATGGAAGTTATTCTCATATAATTAAGGTACATGATAAGAAAAGGATATAAACATGGAGGAAGAAGTACAGGAGGTAGGCTTTACATGAACGTTACTTTCATTCAAATCAGACAAAGGATTTTATACACACACACACACACACATATATATATAAACATATACATACATACATATATGTGTGTATATATATGTGTGTATGTAGATAGATAAAGTGATAGATAGATAGATAGATAGATGAAGAGAGAGTTTTCACATAATCCTCTTCTTTCTGTTCTACTTTGTATATGAAAATATTCTTGTTTGGTATTCATTAAATTCATAACCAAAAAATTAAAAAAAGAAATTAAGGTGATTAAAAAAAGAAATGTGATACTCTTAATTTAAAAAAAACCTCTTTGTATAAGCAATTTGGGAGGTTTTGCCTATGATTACATTGGTATAGAAAAGCCCACTTGCCCAGTAAATAACTTAGCCAGAATCCTTTCTTTTGGGGTTTTTTTCTGGGTAATTAACAATCAATTTATTAATTATGGCTAGCAAATAATCAATAGATTAAGGTCAGTGGCTCTCAGAAACCAAAGACAATCCCCTGGAGAACATCTAATGTTTAAATACCCTTGGAAGAGTGGGTGCTCCCAACAGGTGGACATTAACTCTGATTGGTTAACAATGAGAAAATGAATATTACAATGAGAGGTGGGTTATTCTAATGAGGGTCTGGGGGAACAGGCCTTTGATCACTGTCAGTACTCTTAAATCATTCTGCCTCCAGCAGTTTATACAATAGAATCTGCCTCCACCCAGGCAATGAGCAATGAACAATGATGAGGTAAGAATTCTACCTAGATAAGGTGTCCTTTTCTCTTTTTTTTAATTATAAATTTATTTTTTAATTTTAGCTTAATACACTCAGTTCTACAAGTTTGTGGGTCCCAAAATTTCTCTCCCTCTCCCTCCTCCCAGCTCCTCAGCTCTCCCAGTTGCATGAGGTCCTTCCCAACATTGAAAATGTCTCACTGTCAGCTCCATCCTTCAAAAGGACTGGGCTGTGAATGAGAAAAGAGAAAGGGAAAAAAACCTAGATCTCCCCTCTCCCCCCGTATTAATTGGTTAATAATCATTTCAGTTCAAAACCAAGAAGGTGGTATGAACAATTCTTGAATAGTACTTAGCATAGTGCAAGGCATATAGTAGGCACTTATGTTTATTGACCAAATGACTCTTTTCCTCTCTATCACCCATCCCATTCTGCCAACCATATCACAACCACCCCTGCTTTCCTATTCTCTACCTTCAATTGGCTAACACAGCTTAATCTTAGCCCTGCCTGACCATCCTGGGAAGTAGCGTTGTGAGATGGCATGCTACTGGTATCAGCCACCACTACGCAACCTTTGGCTCAATAGCTGTGTCTTCCCTACCCTATGGCTGTCATAGAACATGTCCTGATCTCCACTCTTGGCTCAGTCTTAATGAGTCAGACTATGGCCAAAGGAGACAATGATTCCTCCCAACTTCTCTATTACATTGATGTTACACAGATGATCAATAGCCAATTTCCTAGACAAACAATAATAGTATTTATATAGTGCTTTAAGGTTTGCGAAGCACTTAATATATATTATCTCATTTGATCCTCACAGCTTTCCTGGAAGGTAGGTACCAGTGACTTGTCCAGGACCTAGGGCAGATTTGTACTCAGCTCTTCCTGTCTCCAGGTCTAGCACTCCATGCGCTGTGCCACCCAGCTCTATAAAGATGATCCCATTATGTGCAGCTTTACCAAATTTAACGTTCTTAGTGTCTGATTTGAGAGTTAATGAGTTTCCTGGCTTCAAAGTCTTCATGGAAGGATGTGTTTTCAAGGCATTTAGGGATCTGGAGAAGCAGCATTACAAAATGAAAAGACCATATCCAAGGGCATTAGTTCAAATCCTAGCTCTGCCATTTTCTACCCGCAGAACTCTGAGCAAGTTGCTTCAGCTTTCTGTGTCTCTGCTCCCTCATCTACAAAATGCAGGATTCAGACTAAATGATTTTTAAAATTTCTTCCAGTTTTAAAGCCTAAACTACTGTTAACTTCCTGTATGACCTTAGGGAAGTCACCTTTTCTGAGCCTAAGTTTTGGACTACATATACGCAAAGTTTCCTTCTACTTCTCAAGTCTTTGCTTTCTATAAATTGTTTTTTTGAAAAGAGTTTTACTCCAGATAGCAATGTTCACTTGTTATTAAAAAGATATTTCTAACAATCCATTTATTAAACTTTGTAGAATGTATTATAAGAAACTACATAGCTTCCATATTTAACTAGGATCATTGATTTAGAGCTAGAAAAGGACCTTAGAGGTTATTTAACCCAATCTCCACCCACCCACCAACATCTGCACCCACCCCTTGACAACTGAGGATATTAAGGCACCCAGTGATTGCCTGGCCCAAGGTCACATAGGGAGGGAGACAAAACCATATTTGGACCATAGGTCCAAAAATAACTCTAAAATCAGAACTCTTTCCATCATACTATAAATGGTTAAAGACTATGCTAACAGTCTAAGTATGGAAACTTTGTTTAGAGATCTGATTCCACGTTCTTGATAGTGACAATTATTTTCATTGATTGACTGAGGTCTGGGGTAATTTGGTTGGCTCAGGCTACTGCAGACTTGGCAGTACACTTGAGGCTTAGGTATATTAAAAAGGGCAGACAGGGTTTAGAGCATAACAGAGAGGGATGAGCATAGAGACCTAAAAGGACTTTGGTCCCAGGGTAATAAAGCCTCTGCATTGGCACAGCTTCCCAGAGTGCCACTCTCCCCCTAGTTCTGGAGATGGCCATGTTCTGCAGGAGCAGAACCTCTTGGACCATATTAGACCACCACTGCCTGGTGAATAATAAGAATTCTTGGGTGATGGGTTTCTAGTAGGAGATGAAGCTTATTTAAGGCTGTTTCATTTTATACTCCTGAATTCCATCGCACATTTCAGATCTCAAGAGTCTGATCAAATCAACTCTTTTTGAAAGCCAGTCAATGGAGATATTTGACCCTACCATATAGCCAAAATCCCAAGCAGGGTCTCCATTTTTATTTTATTTTATTTTATTTTATTTTGCAGGGGGGAAGGCAGGGCATTTGGGGTTAAGTGACTTGCCCAAGGTCACACAGCTAGTAAATGTGTCAAGTGTCTAAAGCTGGATTTGAATTCAGGTACCCCTGACTCCAGGGCCGGTGCTCTACTCACTGAGCCACCTAGCAGCACCACCCCCGTTTTTTTTTTTTAAATTCAGAGGCCAATATATTTATTATCATTGCCTCTCTCCAGGTTTAGCCCCCATGCTCCTCATCCCCCACCGCGCCCCTTCAGGCCTGCATTGCAGGGAGAGCCTTCTTTGCCTCCAGTTGCACCTTGGAAGCTGCAAAGGCAGTGCCGCCCCTCTGGAGCAGAATGATGTCCTTGTCTGTCAGTGGGGCCCCGCTGACGGGATCCACCATGTCCCTGCGGATCAGATGCTCCACACACTCCACGGCACCTGTCGGCCGCAGGACTGCGCACGCCATGCCCGGTGACCGCGCACATGTAGCGCTTCCTCCGGGTGACCAGCCCCGCCGGGCGGTCCGCGGGCGTGGTTTATAGCCATGAGGTCCGACAGGAGCAAGGATTTCACAGACATCGGCACCTCACGACCCGCGACGGCTTCTCTAGCTTGGCGGCCTTGGCTTCGGGGGTCAGGGGTGGGATCCAGAAACTGGGGAGCATCTCTGCCTTCTCCGGGTGTCAGCCCTCGGCCCCTGTTCGCGGGGCGAAGGGGTCGAGGGACCGGCTCACGATGGCCAACTCCTCCAAGAAGCCCCGGAGCCGGTCCCGGGTGGCCGCGCGGCCCAGTTGGCCCCGCCCCTGCTGGGCCCCGCTCTGCTCGTAGGCCTTGGCCTGCCGGGCCATCTCCCGCTTCTGGTGCTGGACATACTGGAGGATCGCGGAGCGCTCGTACAGGAAGCCTTCGGCGGTCACGATGGGATCACGGCAGGGCCGCAGTGACAGGCAGCAGCAGTCAAAGTCCTTGATGGCTTCTGAATCCTTTCTTTTTGTAATGGTAAAGGCCAATATGTAACTAACTACTTTAAATTCCATTTAGCGTAGTCAGTCAATAAGCATATATTAAGCACTTACTTTATCTTTATATTTCTTATCTTTATATTGATACTAGCAGTAATAGGGAGCCGCTGGAGTACATTGCTCAGGCGAGTGGTATGATCAAACTTACACTTTAGGAAAATCACTGTGGCAACCGAGTAGGGAATAGATTCGAGTAGAGGAAGACTTAAGGCAGAGAGAGCAATTAGAAGACTTTTTCAATAGTCCACACAAGAAGTGATGAAGGCCTGAACCAGTATGATGATTAAGTGAATATAGACAAGGGAGCACATATGAGAGATACAGAGGTAAAATTGACAAAATTTAGCAATGGATTGGATGTGGGAGATGCATGAAAGTGAAGTGTCAAGGATGTCACTGGGGTGTGAGACTAGATTACTAAGAGGATGTTAGTACTGGTGACAATAATAGAGAAGTTGGGAAAAGGGGAGGATTTTTGAGGAAAAAAGATGATTTCTGTTTTGGATATATTGAGTTTGAAATGCTTTTGCGACAACCAGTTTAAAACATCTAAAGACAGCTGGTGATTTAGGGCTGTAACAAAAAAAAAAGACTAGGATTCAATAAATAGATATTGGAAACATCTGTACAGAAATAATAACTGAACTATTGAGAGCTGATGACACCGCCGAGAGAGATAGTACAGCAGGAAAACAGTGAAGACTTAAGACAGAGAGTTGGGGTGTGCCCACAATCCCATAGGTACTTCATAAATGCTTGCTTTAAAGAGCCATGATTTCTTCAGTGCGAGCACCATCATTGATTGGAACACCTCTCTGATTTAATAGGTGAGCTTTAAGAGTGACTGTGGTAAAAAATTCCATCAGCCTCCAGCTAGAGTGTTGTACTTTTTCCATCCTTTGTTCTCAAAGAGGAACAATGACATCAGGAGGGTGATGTCTTGACTTGCGAGTGAATTGGATTCAAGTGAGGCGGAGCTGTGCAAAGTCATCAGCCTCCCTCTCTCCTCCAGCGTCATTGGAGTCCAGTGGCAAGACATAAATCAGAATAACTGGCCTTGGCCCAGGATGCAATGGGAGACCTCAGTCTTTTTAAGCTAAGGTCTTTCCCGGGTCTCAGCTTGTCTGAGGTAACACTCATTCAGTGATTAAAGGCTAGATAAGAATTGAGGCAAAAAATGGTCCAGTTTTTCTCCACTAAAGAATCAGTCTGGGAGGGGAAGACCCTCAGAGTGTCTGGCCAGAACAAAAACAGTTGCTATTTTAGCTCACTCTGAGCCATCAAAATCTAAACAATGAGCAAGTAAGGTTTGGGCTGGGACCTACTATGGCCAATCAGTGAAAGTCAGAGTGATTTGAGTTTAAAGGAATAGTCAAGTATCTCCATTTGAATCCCAATGGGCTTCATCAAAGCCTGGTGTTTCAGAGCTATTTTTCAAGAAGTTATAAAAGAAAACATGAGACAAAAAAGTTAATTGTCTCAGTTTTTTAAAAATAAAAACAATGATAGAATACGGAAGTAAGGAAGTTGGGAAGAAAAAAATCTAGCCCCCAAACCCCAAGTTATCTCATGAAGTATGAGAGATCAAAATTTATATTCCGTTGGACAGAGCACCCACATATAAGGAACATTCCACATTGACAGAGGGAAGAAGGAGAAAGGGAGGAGGAGAAGGGAGAGGAGGAGGGAGGGAGGGAGGAAGGAAGGAAGGAAGGAAGGAAGGAAGGAAGGAAGGAAAGAAAGAAAGAAAGAAAGAAAGAAAGAAAGAAAGAAAGAAAGAAAGAAAGAAAGAAAGAAAGGAAGAAATAGTATTGCCCAACTGGAACTGGCCAGTTGGTTCCCCAGGGGGTCAGTCGCTACCACTCAGAGATTACTGTTCATCTTTCATTCTAGAAGAGAATCAATGACACCAGAAAGGTGATGTCTTCACTTGCAAGTGAATTAGATTCAAGTGAGACAGAGCTGTGCAAAGTCATCAGCCTCACTCTCTCCTCCAGCGTCATTGGAGTCCAGTGGCAAGACATAAGTCAGGATGACTGGAGATAGCCTCCCTTTAAAGACTTAGGGATCTTTGCAAGGCAGACAGGACTTCAAAAAGGATAGTTACATGGATATTATAGAAAACAAGGTGGAGTAATTCAAGCAAAGTCACTAAATTCACTCCTATTGACCCAGTGCTCCCACTACTTGGCCTTATGGTGAAGAAGGTCAAAGACAAATGAAAGGTCTCAAACTTACCAAAATATTTATTATAACCCTTTTTGTGGTAGAAAAATGGAAGCAAAGTAGGTGCTTTCATTTGGTGAATGGTTGAATAAATTGTGAGATAGGAATATAAAGTGATATTATGGCACTGTAAGAAATAAGAATTTATCAGGAATTCACAGAGACCTCAAAGACTTATATAATGTGATATAAAGCAAAAAAAAAAATCAGGTGCAAGATAACAATATACACAATTACTCAGTGTGAATAAATGAAAATGACACTAAATGAAGTTGAACTCAAACTGATTGCAATGTGGTTCCAGAGAGCAGAAGACAAAATACACATTACTGTTCTCAGTTGAAAGGTTAGAGAGTATGGTTGTTGAATTTTGCATTTCTTGGTGCCTGCCAGTTTTGTTTAACTATTTTTCTTTATTTTGGGAGAGGCTTCAAAGCAGGGGGGAAGAGCATGTCATGAAATAACTGTGATATAAAAAACATCAGCAAAGCAGATTAATAACACAATCTTTTTTAACACAGAAAAGTAGCATTTATTGTTCCTTAAGCAGACCAAGGTAAGGCTACACTCAATGTTTCAAGCCCAATAATTATCTTTTCAAAATTATCTAAAGCCATAACATCTGCATCTTAAAAACATAGAAATTTGAATATGTCTATATATCTTAAACCTGAATAGAAGTAGTAACTGAAAACACTCACTGTAAAACCTTCAATACCTGTACAGGGTTGTTCTGTAAGCCTCTATTGCTGATTCTTGAGAGCTATGTATAAAATTTTCATTGTGAGCATTTACACTTCTGAAATTCACAAACACTACAAATCAGGGCTCAACTTATTGTTTTGTTGAATTCTACTCATAAGAAAATGATGGAGAAAATATTAATAATACAGATTAAACTTAAAAGTGTGTCATGCATATTTTCCCCCACCCAGAGAGCGAGTTGTTAAATATTTACCAACACACCACTGCCAATATCATGGGGTGAGAAAAGATTCTACCAGTATCTAATAAATAGATGCACAGTGGTGGGGAGCCAGGACAATGTAGAGTGACTGGTACATTTAGATCAAGTATTGTCTAGTGAACAAAAACAGACAACATAGATTTAAAAGTAGAAAAGGGGGAAAAATAGCTTGTTGGGTTGGCTAATCCAGGTTTGCATAACCTGACAAACATTGCTTACATGGGTAGGCAGCAGGGGTAAATTCATTCTGAATAGTCAAAAGCACGTATGAGGAAAGTCAATAACGAAGGTGAAATTTCATTTTTCCTAGACATTATTTACCTAGCCTTACCATGCACTCTCATTATTAGATCTGAATATATAGGGCTCATAGGGGTAAATCACAGGGATTGGATCTGTAATTTCATTGGCATAGGAAACTCCTGGGTAAGGAAATTCCTTTACCATTGAATGAATGAGTGAAGCATTTATTAAACATTTACTATGTCCAAAACACTATGCTAAAAAATGTAAATACAAACAGAAAAGTTAAGATGACAAACATGTATTATGATCTTATTCCATACCAGTCTCTGTGCTAAGCCCATGGGAATATAAATGTAAGCAGAAAAAAGAGTCCCTACCTTCAAGGAGCTTGCATTCTAATGGGGGAAGATAACCCACAAAAGGAAGCTGAAAAGCAGCTGGAGAAGGACAATGTGGGTGCAGGGCCATTATAACAGAAGTCTAGAAAAGTCCAGAGTTCATCCTGCAGAGAAATAGTTGACCTGAGCATCATCCTTAAAATGCAGATTCTGGGAGCAACTGCCCAACCAGAAGAAGAGGCAACAGGGGTGGAGGGTACTTTCAATTTGAGAAAATCCAGGGGAGAAATGAGATTCCAGGGTGAGGAGGTTTCTGTGGAATTGTCCAGGAATAAGCCCAGGAGAGTTGAACACAGCTTGAAGAACAAAGACAATCCCTGCCTCAAGGAGCTCTCATTCTAATGGAGGAGACAACACATATGGAAGGTTTCAGCTGCAAGTCAGATGGAAAGGTTTCATGGTCCTTAAGGTGCAGTGACAAAGCAGATGATATTTCTTCTATAATGTCATTTCCACTAATAAAATTGTATCAGTTTCTGATTTTGAACCATTTGACAGTGCCAAGGATTTTGACGGCAAGAGCTTCCTTTTCTGGATCTTTAGTAGCTACAGCTAAAGAACATGCATGAGCAGTTGCCAGGCTGCATCTCCACAGGGGCTGCTTTCCAAGATGATAGCTAAGGACACTGGCCTAGAAGTTTTGCTCTTCCCTAGGGCTCTTGGGTTCAGGGTCTTGGACCATCTCTTTCAAGGTTTGAGAGGAAATGAAATTCAAGAACATGACCAGTGAAGGTCAGCACCTTATGTGCAATTTACAACTTTAGAGATTATAAGTGTCACTAAGACTAGAGAGTTGCCTAGGGATTGTGCCTCACCAAACCCAGGTGAGCAGAGAACAACTTTAACATAAAATTCAAAGTCAAGAAATAGTCTGGAAAAAATGAGCTAACAAGAACAACAACAAAACAACAAAAAAAGAATTGGCTATAAAAAGATGCTGTGGTAGCAGGGAAGAACAAGACATAAACGCAGAAGACAACAATGTCGAAACAGCTATCCAAAAAAAGCCTCAAAGAAAAATGCCAACTTGATTCTACCCAACAAGAATTTCTGGATGAATTAAAGAAAAAGATACATGTGGAAGAGGTAAAAAATGGGGAAATAAATGAGAGCAATGAAAGAAAATTATTAAAAGAGAATTAATAGCTTTGTTTTTAAAAAGGTTAAAAAAGTAATGAAGAAAATAACACTGTGTTAACAGAATTGTCCAAATGGTAAAAGAGGAACAAAATCCACTGAACAGAAGAACTCCTTAAAAAGCAGAATTGGACAAATGAAAAATCAGTTACAAAAATTCATTGAATGAAAGTACGCCTTAAAAAGCAGAATTGGCTAAATGGAAAAAGAGGTACAAAATCTCATTGAAGAAAATAATTCCTGAAAAATTAGAATTGGACAAGTAGAAGCTAATGATTCCACAAGATACAATGAAACAATAACACAAAGTCAAAGGAATAAAAACATAGAAGAAAATGTGAAATATCTCATTGGAAAAATAATTGACTTAAAATATATTGAGGAAAAATAATTTAAGAATTATTAGACTACCTGAACGTCCTGATCAAAGAAAGAGCCTAGATATCATGTTTCAAGAAATTATCAAGGAAATCTGCCTGGATAGCTTAGATCCAGAGGATAAAATAGAAATTGAAAGAACTCACCAATCTCTTCCTGAAAGAGAAAAATTAAAACTCCCAGGAAATATTATAGCCAAATTCCAGAGCTCCTCAGTCAAGGGGAAAATACTTCAAGCAGCCAGGAAGAAACAATTCAAATATCATGGAGCTACAGTCAGGATCACACAAGATTTAGTGGCTTCCATATTGAAAGAGTAGAGGCCTTGAAATATGCTATTCCAGAAGGCAAAGGAGCCAGAATTACAACCAAGAATAATATGTCTATCAAAACTGAGTGCAATTCTTGGGTGGGGGGTGGGGAGTGGGGAGAGGGAATGGACATTTAATAAGATAGGGAGCTTTCAAGCATTTTTGATAAAAGGACCAAAACTGAATAGAAAAACTAATATTCAAATATGAGATTAAAGGGAAGCATAAAAAAATAAACATGAAAGAGTCATTATAAGGGACTTAATAAGGTTACCCTGTTTTCATTCTTGTGCAAGAAGACAATACATGAAACTCCTGAGAACTTTATCATTATTAGAGCAGTTAAAAGGATGTTTACATGGACAGAAAACATAGCATGAGTCAATTATGTTGGAATGATCTCCAAAAAAAGGCAAGGTGTGAGAAAGAGAGATACACTGGAAGGAGAAGGAAGGGAGAGGCAGAGTGGAGAAAATTTTCTCTCATAAAAAGAAGCATACAAAGAAGGGCTATTACAATGGAAGGGACAATGGAGTGGGAAAATAGAGAGCAATGCTTGAATCACACTTTCGTTAAAACTGGTTCAAAGAGGGAAGAATGTATACACACATAAGAAATATATTCAGGATGAAAAAAATGCTATCCACTTCTGGAGGGAGAACTGATGAACTCTGAGTGCAAACTGAAATATAATTTCCTCACTTTGTTATTTTTCTTGATTTTAAAAGAAATGGCTAATATGGAAATATGTTTTGCGTGATTTCGCATGTATAATTGATACCACACTACTTGCCTTCTAAGTAGGTAGAGAATAAGGTGGGAAGGAGAGAATTTAGAAATTTAAAATTTAAATTTAAAATTTATAAAGAAAAGAATGTTTAAAATAAATAATATTTTTTTTTAAAGAAAGGATGACCAGATATTGTGCATTGGAAACTTTAATTTGAAAATATATTTTAGTGGAAAGAATACTCAATTGAGAGTCTAAAGACATGAACTCTCATTTCTACAGTGGATACAACTTTTAAAATGTCCTTTAGTCTCTCATTATTTTTATTTCCTTGTCTGTCAAATGGAGATCGTATTTGCTCACCTTGTGATGAGTCCGAATTTGTAATGTCCTTTAAGTCTAAGGTATCTTGTGGCAGTGATTCTTAAATCAATTCAGAGATCAAAGGGATGAATATTAAAAAGAAAAAAACTTAGACAATAGTCTTTACTGGAGAGTCCTTTTTCCAATTCTCAGACTCCTTGTTTAGGAATTTAAGTTTATGCAAAATTCTCCCAGGAAAGTATTTAACATAGATATTGGCCATCTTCATTCTATTTTACTTTCAAAAGGCTCCAAAGAACTCCCAGGAGAGCCTGTAAACCAATAGCTGGCAACACAAAGGATGTAATTGAGGTTGGCATTGACGGATTTTTTTTTCTTTTGCCGTCATTAGCAAACAATATTTCCTAGTCTTTGTTTCACTCTTCGTTGGCTAGGGGTTTTACTTCCCAGCTTCACAGATAGGTGATGAGTTACCAGAGATAATCAAATGATTTTGATAAGTTATTTCATCTCCCTGTCACATAGTGGGCATTTAATAAATGTTTGTTGATTGATTGTGCCAGGTAGAAAGAAGTGTTCATAGGGCTTGGCAGTTCTTACCTCTCTAGTTGGTTATCATTTGATCTATAAAGATTCATCTAGAATCTTGAATGAGTTCAGCATTTTGCTAGGTGATAAACCAGAAGTATAAGACACTTATGTGTCCTTGCCTCAGGGAGCTTTGAATCTAGTTGGAAAGATAAAAAATAATATGCAGGAAATGAACTTTTAACCTGTACCTGTGATTTCATTGCTACAGACAACTTTTAACTGAAGAAACTCCCTCTATCAATGAAGTCCAGCACTCTGGCACCTTCTCTTCAATTTATAATCTTAGAGAGTTGCCTAGAGGTTTAAAGTGAGTCACATAGGGTCAAAAAGCCTGTTTGGTATATTTCAGAGGCAGAATTTGAACCCAGATCTTTTTGATTTTGAAGCCAGACCAATCCATTATACTGCTTTGCTACATGAAATGATGGAAGATAATATAGCTTGAGTGTAAAATTGTGTGATACTGACAGGCAGCACAACAAAAAAAAAAAAACAGAGGGGAACCCCTCTGGTTTTAAAGTCAGAGGAACTGGATTTGAATCCCTGCCATTGAATAGCTATGTGCCATATGCAAATAGTTTCCTTTCTCAGGGGCTCTTCTTTGGTAAAATCAAGCAGTTTCTACTTCATAAGATTATTGTGAAAAGCAAATAAGATAATACATGAAAGATGCTTTATAAATCTGAAGACACTTTAGATTAACTGTCAGTTATTATTGTAGGAGGTCAGAGAACATCAATTACAAAGGAAGGAAGGGAATTCTGGAGATCTAAGATGCTGCTCCAAAGGGTGCCATCATTTTCCTGTCAGGTAAATGTGTTAGTGGCAGTTTGGTGGCACAGTGGATAGAGTACAGAGCCTGGAATCAGGAAGACCTGAGTTCAAATCTACCCTCAGACACTTACTAGCTACCTGACCCTGGGCAAGTCATTTAACCCCATTTGCCTCAGTTTCCTCATTTGTAAAATGAGTTAGAGAAGGAAATGGTGGACTACTCCATATCTTTCCCAAGAAAACAGCAAATAGCATCACAAAGATTTGGACACTACTGAAATGACTGAACAACAATATAGAACATATGTGTAAGAATATAATTACATATCAAGACTTAAGCTTTCCTTCAAAAGGATAGACTCTAGTGACTAATTTTACACAAAATTAATGGCATGAAACTGAAGGTGAGCCTTGGCCTCCATGTTCAGAAATAATTGGTTGCTTTTCCAATTTGAAGTCATTTTTTCCACAATCCATATTTGGAATAAAGAAGAAAAAGAGAAGGAAAAAAAAAGCTAATGTGACCTTGATTTTCATTAAGAAAGGCCTCACTTCGAGGTCATAGGCCATCTGTGCTCTGTCTTCTACTTCATGTAGAATATTATGTGCAATTTTGGGCACCACAGTTTAAGAACATTGATGTGCTGAGGGGTCCAGAGGAGGGAAATCAGAAGAGTGAAGGGCCTTGAGTCCTTGTTATATGAGGTTCAATTAAAGTATCTGGAGCAGATTTGGTGGGGAAACAGAGGCAGCAGATAACTGTTTTTAATTATTTGAAGATTTGTCACATATAAAAGGGTTATTCTTGTCCTGTTTGACCCAAAGGCCAGAACCAGGAACAATGAGTAGAAACTGCAAAGGGGGCAATTTTAGCCTTAATATCAGAAGAAGAGAAAAAAAACACTTTTAATAATTAAAGCTGTCTGAATATGGAATGACCTACCTTGGAAGGTGATGGGTTCCCCCTTCTTAGATTCCCTTAAGTAGAAGTTGGGTGGGCTCTTGTTGATCATATTATAGGGGACTTTCTTTTAAGTAAAGGTTAGACTAGATTTCTAACCCTAGGTGGCTGACTTCCCTTCCATCTCTCGAATCCTGTGATTCTGTGAAAAAGGCCATTTCTGTTAAGAGAGCACATGTGTCATATGGAATTTCCTAATATCTGCTGGACAGAGAAATCAGTCTTTAAAAAGCCCATCCATCCTCTGTGCTTCAGACACAATGGCTTTATTTGAAAAGGCTATAACACATAAACAATTCTCTCACTCTCTCACACACCACGGAGATACTAACATATTTATATAAACTTTTCCAAGTCATTTTTCAAAATTAGCTTTAAGGCTTCCTAAGAATCTCTCATCAAGCACACATTGCCTTCTCTTTCATCATTGTACCATCTCTAGTGACTCTCCGCATTTCCAGTAAATACACAAATGTCAACCTAAGAACAGTTGTCCCAAATGGGTTATTACTTTGGATGAATTATTTTATGTTTTTTCCCCTTGTTTGTGCAGACTTTAATACATATTCTCTCTGCTGGTTTCATTCTCTCCAATGTCCATGGGGCCATAACGGAAAACTGTTTGCAATCTACACTATGTGAAGACAATCATAGTTCCCAAGAGGGAGCATTAGACTAGGAGACAGGCTATCTAGGCTGCCTCTGACTCTGCTTTTGCCTTGCCCTACTGCCTTGAGCAATTGGCCTCATGCCTCTGAACCTCAGTTTCCTCATCTATAAAATGGAAAACTAATTCTCTTCTCTAGGCTTTCCTCATGGAGATACTGTGGAATTTGGATATGTAAAATAATCATCCATAAAATCTTCTGAAGTCCTCAGAGTCATGCATGCATAATTTTAACCAATTATTGGTATTTCTTCTGAAAAACTCAAGAGGTTTTAAAGATATTACATAATTCATCCTTCCAAACTCTTTTTTTTGGGGGGGGAAGATGAAGCAATGATGTTAGACACTGATTTTGCCTTATGCACCAGGAGGGGCTATTCCTCTCAGCCTTAGAGGAGAAAAGACATTCTTTCTGCCATGCTCCCTCCTATATCTTGGGAGATCACCTTGGGAGCTTAAGAGACAATGGTATTAAAGTGAAGAGTCAAAAGACCTAGATTCTGGTTTCTCTTCTGCCCTTGCTTGTGTGATATTTACAACTAATCTAACCTCTCTAGGCATCAATTTCCTCGTGTAAAAAATAGGCCTTAGGTTATATTAGATTAATCATTCTTTAAAGCCCTTCCTTGCCCTATGTCAGGCACTGTGCTAAATCCTGGGAATAAAAATATAAGCTAAAAGAAGCTCTCTTAAGGAGCTTACCTTATGATAGAGGCAGAGGTGGGATTCAACCAGTTAGCTTTGGTTCAGGAGAACCGATACCTAATTTTATGTTGAGTTCCTGAGTCTAGTTGTTTAAATGGCACTTGTAATCAGGGTTCTCTCTAAGGTGGGTGCAAATTGACATTCCTTACTCATTTTTAACCTTTATCTGTGCAATAGCGTTTTCTAAGTGTCTGTAGTAATGTTCAATTTTTTTTGCCTTTTCTTTAAAAAATGTTTTTGATTTTAATTTTTTCCTGGAGTACAGGTTTGAATGAAATATATTCACTCAATAAATAGAATAGCTTCATTACCTTCCCCGTCACATCCACTCCCAGCCCAGAGGATGTGATCTCTGCACTGGTAAGTGGGACCAGAAACTGTCAGCCAAAGGGGCAGTGGGGACACCAGGAGCAGGGCAACTCAAGGTCTGCATCCATGGCTTGGAAAGAGTCCTGCAGGCAGCCCTAGGCTATTTCTTTAGCACCAGCCTGTCGGGTTTCTCATGTGCCCCTCTGGTATCAGGCTCCCCTGGAGGCCCATGACCCACACTTGGAAGACAAAGCTGTCCTGATGGAAAAGCTCAAGGGTCTCAACCTGAATGTTGCAGATACTTCTCTGTTCTTGCCTGGCAGCCCTCCCAGTGACCATCTCACTGCTCTGTCCAAGAGGACTCTGCTAGGGACGCTTTAACCCCCGGCAGCCCCCATTGGCAGGGGCTTCTGGGCAGACACTCTCACCCCTTATCCACTCAGTCCCTTAGCCTCTAGGTAGCTGGTGGTCCCTGGGAAGCTCTCCTGTCACTTTCCCTCTATGAGCCCTGGCTGTGGACATGGACAGTGAGTCTGGGCCCAAGCAGAAAGTCGCTGTAAATGCCCACACAACAGCTGAAGCTAGGGCTGTAGACCGTGACCCATAGGCCTCGACTCTTACTTTCCAAGGGAGCCCCAGGAGTGATTCCATGATATGCTGACCAGTACTCGAGGAAGCTGCAAGGCAAGCCCTGACCTTCGAAGTGCGGGGTAAGCCCAGAGCCAGCGGGATGAAATCTACAATCATTTGATTGGCTTACTCATCACTGGAACCAGAGGCTCAGAATGGCTCAGACACAGCCCTAGGAGGCTGACACTTTCTCCGTGCTGTCTGTTCTCATCTCATGACTGTGGAAATAAGGACTCGGGCTTCTCTAAGTGCTTTGCCCATTATCATTCAAAGTCTATTTTGGCCACTGGCTGGAAAGAAATAAAAAAACTGCATTTATATATAAAAATGCAAGGTGGGGTGGGGGCCCTGGATTTTCCCTCTTCTGTCTCTAAACCGCTTCTGTCCAGCCTCACTTGTGTTCGGAGAGGCCCGTCGTCTGCAGCAGCGTACGAGGCCCCGCTCAGCTGATACCCCTAGGCCCCCACGGGGTCTCCTAACTCTTCCTCCTGGGCCGAGGAGCTGAAAGCGGGGCCTTTGCAGATCTTCAGGTGCCGCGTGAGATGATATTTGGTCTCTCGTGAGAGTTGAGTTGCTTCTAGTGATTCGTCCTCAAGAACAGCTTCTCGCACTTGGGACACTTGATCTGCTGCTCTCTGCGGGAGCACAAAGGAGAAAGCCTAATTTTGGACGCGACATTGGGCCAACCCTGACCCCTACGCATCCAGGCACCCCCAGCAGAGTGGCAGAACCGGCAGAGCCCTGTGCCTAGAGCCGAGACCTGGGCTAGAATCCCACACGGCCAATGGACTGAGCGATTGTGGGCCGGTCACTGCCCCCTTCACAGGGCTGTGCTGAAGGAAGTGCTCTTACAAATGTGATCAAGTCCTGATCCACAAAGAGCCACAGATTACGGAGGCTGTGAAGGGTCGGACCTCTCCGCTTTTACAAGGAGCTGAAGGGCAGCTCCCTAGTGTCCCCAGTGTCCCCGTCCTGACATACGTACTGTGTGTAGGTGAGCACATGCTCACAGCGTTTTCTGAGCATGAGAAAATTTTTTGATCTTTTCCCCTTTCCATCAACCCTTCTCCTCTCTGCCTTGCCCTCCCAACCTCTCCTCCTGGTAGCTCTTGGCTTCTGATTGGTCCAGTAACTTGAGGCATCTCATGATCCCAGGTGCACAGGCTCTCATTGGCTGAGCCCAGGTCTTTGCGGGGTGGCACTTTGGGAGGGCTGTTCCCTGACTTGTGTCCTGGGGCAGCAGTGCTTCGAGCATTTCAGACTGCGCTGTCACATCCACCTTGGATGCTTGGAGTGGGGAGGAGATTGATTCCTATGGCCGACTGATGGGGGCGGTTTGGTCTTGGCAACTGTGGGTCAAGGTTCAGAGGAGGCACAAGTATCATTGTTTTCCACCCACTCCGCTCTTACTTCTGGTCCCTTTGCCAAGCCGCTGGGTGGAGTGGCTGAAAGGCTGCTCTGCCTTGCTTTCCTCCTTCTCCTCCTCGTCCTCCTCGTTCTCCTCCTCGTCCTCCTCGTCCTCCTCCTTCTCCTCCTCTTCCTGCCCCCCGCCCCAAGAAGGCTTTCAGATAGGTGTCAAACAACTCTGAGCTCAATAGATCGCTTAAAAATTGGTGAATCGGTGAAATGTGTTGTGGAATTTTTAAGGCTAATGGTAAAAAGTTGTCAGGCTTAACTTTCTGGTTTGGTTTACAATTAGTGAGGGAAAAGATGCCACCACACTTAGCACACACACACACACCCTCCCATCTAAGTAGGCTCTTTTCAATACAAATAGCCTACTTTCTCCCCTTCTTTAAGAATCTCGGGCAGGGCTATTTACAGGAGTTAAATCAACAACTAGATATTAAGATATTTGTTGTGTGTCCAGGATTGTTGGGGATACAGAAATAGAAAATAATCCCTTACGTCAAGAAGTTAAGATTCTAGTTAGTAGAGACTAGACAATGGTACCAACAAGGAGGTGAATAAAAGATAGTCTATAATCCAGTGCTAAGTAGTTAGGGAGGGAACAATGTCGCATTTTCAAACAGGGCTAGGGTATGACTTTGAATGAGGCATTTCACTTATCCAGACTTCAGTTTCTTATCTGAATAATATGGGAATTGGAGCTGATGATCAAAGAGGTTCCTTCCAGCTCTAAATCTCTGATCCCATGATGGTAATGACAGTTTAGGTAGGTTGGCTCATTTAGCAGTTTGCAGGATGAATTGGAGGGAAAGAGGTGGGAGAAAAAACTGGCCTGGGAGACTAATTAGGAGAGAGCTTTACTTCTATCTGTGATGGAGAATGGCTCAGGCATCTGCTTCTGGTGGGACTTGTATGCTTTTTGTTATATTCTCAAGGCATCCAGATTTGTTAGCCACTGAGGTACCTACTAATTCTGAAATTCTGTGAAGTGTCAGAGCCCAGATGATGTCAAATATAGGGTGAGCAAAAATAAAAACCTGAGATCTGCTCCCTACTCATATGGTTAGTGACCTATGCATGATTTGGACTGAGGTTGTCCAGTATTTAATAAATGCTTACTAAGCGACTGATTCCCAAAAACAAAAAAGAGGTCATTAGGGCAGAGAACTGGTTGTTAAATTATTTGAATCCCACCACTGGATAGAGGAACACAGCTCATAGCAGAAGAGGAGTAGGGAAGACATCCATGGGGAAGAAAGGTATTAAAAGTCTATAGAGTCAGGTGCAGAGCCAGCTTAGAAGAGAGCATGATGGGCCTGGGTGCTTCTGTAAATGGAAGCTCTGGGAAAGAATTCAGTAGCTGGAGAAGAGGCCTTACCTACCTCCCAAACTTTTTGTGAGGGTCAAGTTAGATAATGCAAATGAAAGCACTCTAGAAAATATCAAGTGGTTTTTGTAATAGCAAAGGACTCAAAACAAGCAAATTCCTATCACTAAACAAATTGTGTAATAAGATAGGAGTAGGAAGACAGTATTGTTGAGCTTTAAGAAATGATAAATAAGAAGGATACAGAGAAGCATGGGGGGATGAATTGAACTGACTCCAAGTGAAGTAATCAGAATCAGGAAAATAATACTTGTGATGGCTATAACAATGACAACTGCTACAAACTTATAATGATCATACTGTGTCCCCAGAAAAAGAGAAGGTAAATCTCCCTCCTTTCTCTGCAGAGATGACGACCTGTGGGTGTGAAACATTATGTATTCTGTCAAACTCAATTGATATGTTGATTAATTTTGCTAAAAAAAATCTTTACCCCCTTTTTCTCTTTTTATTTTTGGCATAATACATGGCTTGTGAGGGAGGGAAAGAAGTATTTTTGGAAATTAAGGTAATATAACAACAAAGAATATTAGTTTTTAGAGAATGAAGTACAATATAAACAAATTAGTATTACTACTGCTATTACTATTTATGCTTAAATCTAGGAGAGGAAAACCTCCTATTTACAAAACACCTACTTTTGGAAGAAAAGTTTGCTAACATTCTCTTTACCTGTCCAAATCAGTGTCTACTGTATATATAAAAAAATATGATTCCTGCTCCACCCTCAAATCATCATAGGCATGGAGAAATTCAATAAGACAGATTTAATTCCAAATGGGAGAGCATCATAGAACTTTGAAATATGTAATATTAGAGACACGTTTAGCATAAAACATCTGTATCACGGTTCAGGCCTTAGCTGGGGTTCCCTTGGGCTTATTATATTACAACATTAAAGGTTCCTATAGGACTTTCTCAAAGGACAAATGTAATTTTAAGCTACCATCTTAGATGAGCCTATTAAGCTTCGGAAGGGCACATCAAAAAGTCAACTGTCAAAAAGGAACAAACTGGGGATGGGGGTGGGGGTGGGGAATTGTATGTTAAGAAAAGTTCTCAGATGCAATTGATTAGATTCGGAAAACTTTTTTCTGTTCTCTTTCCAATCTTCTCTGCCTCTCTGTTGATAGAGATAGTTAGATACATACATACATACATACATACATACATACATACATACATACATACGTACATAGACAGATGGATGGACAGACAGATAGATAGATAGATAGATAGATAGATAGATTGATAGATAGATAGATAGATGATAGATAAACCATGCCAGTATTTTTGCCAAGAATACCCTAAATGTGGTCATGAAGAGTCAAACATGACTGAGCAACAACAATAAAAAAAAATTTATGCACAGTTATTTCCACAATCACATAGGCTTAGAAACACCCTGGGCATATCACAGCATCATAGATTCAGAGCAAAAGTATGTGTCATGAGTCATCTATTTCAAGTTCTTCATTATATAGATGTGGAAACTGAGGCCAAGGGATATTAATTGACAAGGTCACATAGGCAGTAAATGGCAGAGTTTAATTCCAGACCCTCTAATTCCAAGCCAGAATCTTTTTCACTTCCCTTATGTCCTTTGGAATACAGTGTAACTGTGACACAGTTTGCCAACAATATAGGTGTTATTCTTGTCCCCCAACACCAATCAATCAATAATCATGTAAGTGCCTTCTATGCACCAGGTACTATGCTAGGTGTTGGGGATAGGAAGACAAAACAAAACACCTTGTTTTTAAGAACCTTAAGTTCAATCAGAGGAGACAATATGTACACAAAAAATAAGCAAAGTAAAATACAATGTAATTTGGGTGAGGAGCTATTCAGGCAGTTGGGACAGAACAATGCCTGGCATATAGTAGTGCTTGATGAATGCTCTCTGATTGATGAAGAAATGTCACCTCAAGTAGGAGGTGACATTTGAGCTGAGCTTTAAAGGAAGCTAGAGTTAAATACCAGCAAACTTCAAAATGACTGTGTATGATACTGAAGCTATATGAGGAGTATATGCTTATCTGTCCAGATATAGAATCAAGTGCATATATTTTGTATGGGCACCATGGTTATGAGATTACTAGTATTGGTTTATCTTGAATACAAATAGGCAAATGGGTTATCAGGAGAATCTACTCCACCTCATTGGCCATATCTTTATATTTCATCATGTAGAATTGTTAGTGTTCAAGGAGGGGCATCGCATTCTAATCATTTTAGGAGCTTTGGCCAGTGTAAGAAGTTGATCTGGGGGAGTATAATTTCAATGCTATTTCTATGTAAAACAGGCAAAGGGATTACAAGGAACATCTGTGTTCATTTGGAGACTGGAAAGCAGAGCCCACAATTTTGTGGTTGGTGTGGTAACCCCCAGGGATAGAGACTGCTCCCTCTCACATGCAACAGGATTGGCCCATGCACTGGAGCAAGTTCCAGCTGTTTACATTCTAACCAGAGAGATAAAATTAGGAGCAGCCAGTCACTGCCCCAGCTCTTCCCAAAACACTGGGAAGGCAGAGTAGTGCCACATGCTAACTAATTGTGGAAACATGCAAGAGAGAAGGCAGTGAAAATGATGGAAAGATTGGAAAATCAGATGGATGAAGAAAGGTTGAAGATGCTGGTGGACTTTTTTGGGGGGGTGGCCTGGAAAAGGAAAATAGATAGGTTACTACCTATTTACAGTTCTAATTAAAAGATTGGTGGAGGTAAGAAGTTAAAATTACCAGGCTATTTAAGGACTTTGATTTATGTGAGAATTTGAATAGCATTGCCAAGCATATTGTAGAGTAAGTTACCTTATTACAGATTGTAAAATAAACAAATTCTTTTAGAGTTCTCAAAAGAGCCCTTTGCTAATTTGTCATTTCCTTTGCAATTATTTTTTTTCCTTTTGTCTCTGTCAGTTTTCTTATGATCAGAATTATCTTATTATCACCCTGGAAAGGGGGAATATTAAGAAGTCAATCCAGAGAAAGAAAATTAACTATCATTTTCTCATTTCCTTTAAAATAAACATTTTATTATCTTTTGTTTTTACACCACCCACATTGCCCAAAATGCCCCTCCCCTCTCAGAGATGTATTCCTTATTACAAAGAAATTTTAAAAACAGGAGGGAAAACTAAGATAAACTTATCAACACATCATTTGTTTAATCTCTTTGGGTCCCAGTTTCCTTATATAATGTATGTTCTGTGGCTCTCCATCATGGTGGCATGCGGAGTCCCAGAGGGCAGCTACTATGTGTCCCCTCAGAGTATTAGGGCTAGCTTGAGGTGTTGGAAGTGGTTTTCTAATGCTATAGATCATTAGCCTCCATCATTGTACCCATTCATCCCCTTTATTATTAGTTCACATCAAGTAGTCAGCCAGCCTTAGTTAGCTTATGGAAAGGGGTGTCTACTAAGATAGCATGATGTATTTACTAAGGTAGTAGAGCAAGAATGGGCAGTTAGGCCATGCAATGATTAGAGTGTTGGGCCTGGAGTCAGGAAGACTCATCTTCCTGAGTTCAAATGTGGTCCTAGCTGTGTGACCCTGGGCAAGTCACTTAACCCTGTTTGCCTCAGTTCTTCATCTATAAAATGAGTTAAAGAAGGAAATGACAAACTATTCCAATATCTTTGCCAAGAAAATCCTAAGTGGGGTCATGAAAAGTTGGACACAACTGAAAACAACTGAACAATAGCAACGAGAACAAGAACAGTTGGTACGAAATCTCTACCCCTTCTAAGTCTGATATATCCTGCAAGTACATATAGAGTCCAGAGGAAAGTGGACTAAAGCTTAGAAAGTGCATTGGCAAAGGGGTTAACATATCTACTAGCTGCTGGAAGGTTTTTTTTCTTAATTTGTGGGGTTCTCATGAAGTTCTCCTCAGTTATGGTAAAGCTTTCTGTTGGGCTCCTTGAAAAGATAAGATATGTCTTGAAGTACAAAAATATTTATAGAATATGCCTTGACCCAACAATGCTGATGGGGTGCTTGGGTGCTTATGCTTGGACCCGAATTCTAACAGCCTCTGCTTGGGTGCCTGTGCCTGAACTCCAATTCCAAAATCATCCAGTTCTCAAATCACATCTCTCTCTAGCTCAAGGGCAGCATGCCCCAGCAGCACACTTATCTCTACTCCTTTCACCATAGGCAGATGTGCCTATCTATAGACTGAGTCTTTGTGTACTGATAATTGGCTGTGCACTGGGTCATGACGACATTTACTGCTTACTGACCTTACTGATTTGTATCTTAGGCATAGTCAAATGTATACTTTCTTACATTTATTTTGTCTATCAAGACACTTCATGAGAGCCACCTAGATATTCCCAGTCAGCCCTGACTGTTAGTTAACGTAATGACATTTCACAGTCAAAACCACTCCTTCTAGTAGCACCCCCTTGGGCTATTTCCCAGTGAACTCTGGGTAATATGCCTGCGCAGTAGATACAAAAATTGTATGTTCCTTTAAGAACTGACCACTCCTTAACCACACCTTAACCACTCCCTAATCCTACCCCACAACACCTAACTGACATGTTTCAACCCCAAATCTCATATACAAACTTTCCCTGCATCCCTGTAACGTTGCAGGTTCCCTAAGAACTCTTGTCCGCTGTAAAACATAATAAATCTTTGCCACCTTGACTTGAGATCATGAATTCATTCCGGATGGCCCCGACCCTCTCCAGTACTCAGGTCCTTGAGGGCTACTCCCCCTCAATGACCCCATCTGGGAACTCCAGTCCTGGGAACTTTAGTTTTGGGATTCCTGAATCCCTGGGTTTTTTTTCTCCTTCAACAATGCCAGTACTAGGTCTGTATCCAAAAGAGATCAAAGAAAAGGGAAAAGGACCCATGTGTGCAAATACATACATACATATATACATGTATATATCAGTTCTTTTTGTGGTGGCAAAGAATTGGAAATTGAGGAAATGCCCATCAAGTGAGGAATGACTGAACAAGTTGTGGTATATGATTGTGATGGAATACTATTGTGCTGCAAGAAATGACAAGTAGGATGCTCTCAGAAAAACCTTGAAAGATTTACATGAACTGATGAAAAGTAAAATGAGCAGAACTAGAGAACATTGTACACAGCAATAGCAATATCGTGTGATGACCAATTATAAAAAATTTAGCTATTCTCAGCTATGATCCAAAATAATGATTTAAAACAATTCCAAAGAACTTATGACGAAAAATCTATCACCAGAGAAAGAACTGATGGCATATGAATGCAGATTGACCATACTTTTTTTACTTTGTTACTTTTTGTTTTTTGGTCTGTGTTTTCTTTTGCAACATGGATAATATAGAAATGCTTTGCATGACTGCACATGAATAATCTGTATCAAGTTGCTTACTTTGTTAGGTGGGGGGGGAGCAGAAAGAGGGAGGAAGAGAACTTGGCACTCACAATTTTAAAAAATATTAAAAATTTTTGTTGACATATAAATGAGAAAAAATAAAATTAAAATAAAAAAAATTTTAAAAGTTTCTTGAAGAGACACACTTCTCCTACTGTATATGCTTAGCTCCTCATGCAGACACTGTTGCCAGCCACTGCTGTTCCAGGTATACAGTTTAGGATGCCAATGAGATGCCCAAATCCACAACCCCCTAAAGTCCACAAGACCATCCTTGAGGCAAGAGGCAGAAGCTTCCTCCCTCTCCTCACATGATTCCCTGTCAGGGGCTTGGCTAGAACTGCACTCTCCTCTAGCCAACCATAATCCTGGGATACAAACTGTTCTATTTTGTACAAAACCCATATGACATGACTGTGTTTCTTCTGCCAATCCAAATATAGGTCCATTTTGTCCAGGCTTAATCTCCTTCCAAAGTGATCGAATATTTTCATATCTGGTCTAATGCCCTTGATTGAGTGATATAGCAGAAACATCTAGGCCTTGCTCACACCAAGTCCGTGCCTCGGTTTAATTAATTTAATTGGGATGTTCTTATGTAAAAAAGGCATCAGAAATCCAGTATTTTAGTTAGTTTCTTTAAGTGCAGTGGGGTGATTGGTTGACTCCATGATCCCAACCCTTATATTTATAAAATTAGGAGGCTGAATGAGATTCTCTCTAATGTCACTTTCAAATATGGATCAATCAAGTCCCAGACATTACATATAGGATTTTTTCATTTGGTGATCTCATCAGGTCCCATAGAATTAATTATCATCTCTATATTGATGATTCTCAAATATACTTATTTAGCCCTAACCTACAGTTTTTGCCTCTCAGCATATATACTCTTTCAGCTAATAGGCTTGGAGCCAGAAGGCATCACAACCCTCCTGACTCAGTGCCTAATTAGCAAAAAGTGTGTAATCCTTCCTACAAGCAAGCAAGCTTCCCTTAATGGGCTCCATATGAGGCCTTTTGGTGGGCGGTGAAGATCTTATTCCCCATTAACCTTACAACGCGTCAGATGATCAGGGCATGGACCTAGATCTTTGTATCTATGCACTCCTGTCATATGCCCAATCCTACTCCCTCTAATTATGGAATACAATGAAGAAATAAGCTCCCAGAAGCAGTTGTGGCCTAAGATAGGAAACTTAGGTCTGGGTCTTAATAAATGTTTATTGACTGATATAATTTCCTATTCCTACATAAAACATTCATGCCGAGTTTCCTATCATACACATTTCCCCTATATCTTTTTGACTCATTTGTCAAGTCCCAACAAGATGACTGAATGAGGGATTATGTCTAAGCTCAGCTCTACTTTGACTAAAAAGAGCAAAAAATGAATGAAAAAAAAGCTTGTAAGAAAAAGAATGCATGGCACATTATCCAGAAGAATAGTCTAATATCTAGTAACCATTTATCAAGGTCCTGTTATGGAGAATTTTGAGGCCCAGCCTAAACTTATTTAGTTATTTGAAAATCAGGATAAATAACGCTTTCACTATATATTTCATAGCATTGCAGTTAGTACAGCCACTTGCTGGTAATGTTCTAGAGGAGATTTGTCTATTATTCAGAGAGATGAATCAGATGAGTCCTAAGGTCTCTTTCAGTTCTAGAGCTCTAGGATTCATAGATCACAGAATTATTATCCTTATGCCTGAAGGGACTTCAAAGGCCAAATACTAAACCTCTTCATTTTATATATTAAGAAATGGAGCTCCAGGGAATTTGAGTAACTTGTCCACAAGTATTAAGCTTCAGAGGAGAAATTTAAATTCTGTTTCTTTAACTCCCAAGACAATTCCCTTGACGATGTTTTGTGAACTAGAAAGTATTATACAAATATAAACTAGTATCACCATCACCATCACCTCTGTTATTACTTTTCTCTCTATTTTAAAATCTGTCTCTGCTAGAAGTTCTCCATAAGCTTCCTTTCTGCTCCTTACTTTTCCAGAACATGTACTATAGTGACTCTTCGAATATCATTGGGAAACTGTCCCTCACACATAGCAGGCATTCAGTGAATATTTGCTATATAAATGGATAAATGTTGAATGAATCCATTAACAAGGAAACATATCCCTGGCATTCCCCGCCCCCCCACCCCACTCCAGATATCATCTCTCTCCCAATCATGTTTTTTTTGTTTGTTTTTTGCAGTGTGGCACTTCCCAGAAACTGAAGCCATGAATAATGGATGGGAGAACTAAGGTGGCATTTGGAGAGGCTCATTAGTATGCACTTTGTCATAGATGGCTTCTGTGGGTGCTGAGAAGCCACCCTTCCTTTCTTTGGATTTCTAGGTGCTATGAATCCTTTGATGTTCATTTTGTTTGTGTTCATTTAAGTCTTCAGCTTTCTTTGTATCATCTCCTTTTATTGTCATTTGTCATTCCCTTTGGGGAGCCTTTGCTTTTGTTTCTGATGGGGTTTTTCTTATCATCCTTCAAGAAGATTTTTGAGTCAGCCTGCTCATGCAGTCTAACTTTTTTTAGGGAATATTTAACGGTACAAGTTCCCAAGATTATCCCTGTCCTTTTGTTGTTATTATTAGTGTTTCTTTTAAGACTCATTCAGAAAAAAAGCTTCTTCTGTCTCCATACCAGCTTTCTGAGATTCAAGCCTTCCTCATTTCCATTTCAATCTTCTTTGCTTGCCTCTGCTATAATCACACAGATCCCTGCGAATTCTTCTTATCTCTGGACTGTATCAAGATGCAAACATTGTGCCTTAATAGCTCATCCCCTTGAATAAATATTCTAGTCTGGGTACACAGAAGGCCATACAACTTGCGTTTTAGTCAGAACTCTTGTAGATTTCCAGTCATAACAGAAAGAACAGTGGGCTAAAGGATAAAGAGGTTTCGCTTTTAATCTAAACTATCTACTAGGTAGATGTTTATCTGATGGTACTCATCTGTAAAATGGGAAGTTTGGGTCAGATAAACTCCAATATCACTTGAATCTCCAATGTACTATAATTCAATGTTCCACTTTTTCCACAGAGGCATTTAGTCTCACATAATGGCATCCCTCTCTGACAATGTAGTGCAGTAGAAATAGCTCTTGGTTTGGTATCAGGAAATCCCTGTCAGAATGGGCAAGTCATTTAAATTCTCACAAGCCTCCGTTTTCTCATCTGGAAAATGGGGATGGGAGGATGGGAAAGGAAAAATAATAAGCATTTATATAGTGTTTATTATAATTAACCACTGCATCAAGCTCTTTAAAAATATTTCTCATTTAATCCTCACAGCAACTCCGAGAGGTACATACTGTTATTATCCCCATTTTAAGTCGAAGAAATTAAAGCAGTCAGAGGTTAAGTGATTTGCACAGGGTCACAGCCAATAAGTGTCTAAGGCTGGATTAAAACTCAGGCCTTCCTTATTCCTGGTCTATCAGCTCTCAATTTGTGGTGCTTCCTACTTGCACTGAGCACCTCAAGTGGTTTAATGCAATTCAACAAATATTTATTAATGGCCATCTGTGTGCAAGGCATTGTTATTGTGAGGAAAGCATTTTGTAAATCTTCAAATGTTATAGATAACAGAGTTGTTAATGCTTTCAGTTATCCTTTTCTCTTGGGTTACATTATTATTATATAAATATATTAAATTATTTCCACTTCCAAATGTTTTAGTAACTATGGTAACTATACATACTAGATTTTCTAGGATAATCCTAATGTCAAATATCCAGGTTTATTATTTTGTTAAATTAACAAAATGCCCTAGAAATTTCAATACTTCAGGAAATAGTAGCTGTATAAATGCAGTTAGTAAACATGATAAAAGTATACATGTCATAATAGACTGGAAACTATAAAAGATGAAGAAGAATCATGGGCTAAAGAAGTGTCATAATTATTTGATGAAATATGGGTCTAACAACAGGGGTTATATATGTTTGTAGTTGCAGGTGGATCATTTCTTCAATGGTATGTCAGATAGCATGGTGCTGGAGAAAGTTAGTGACAATTCTAATCAAAGAGCTCATCCTATGTATAAATATATAAATATAAAGGATTATATAAATATAATATAAAATATTATATCTATATAAATAAAGTATATATATATATATAAAAATAAAGGATTGTTGATCAACTAAGATATGCTTGATCCCTATCAGCAGAAAAGTGGGGGACAACAGGAAGAAAATGTTGTATACGTTGTCAAGCATAATACCGATATCCATTGTTTTTGCTTAATTGTTATTTTTTTTGTTACAAAGAAAGGTTCAATTATATTTCTGCAAGGTGGGAAGGGAAGAAGAGAAAGAATATGTCCAAAAATGATGGTGTTCTAAAAAAAAGTCAATAAATTTATTTTTTCCACTTAATAATATTTTATTTCTTCCAATTACATGTAAAGTTTTCAACATTCATTTTTATAAGATTTTAAGTTCCAAATTTCCCCCCTACCCAAGACAGCAAGCTATCTGATATAACTTATATGTACAATCATGTTAAAAATATTTCCAGAGTAGCCATGTTGTGAAAGAAGAATCAGAACAAAAGGGAAGAACAGAAAAAACAAAAAAACAAAAAATGAAAATCATATGCTTCAATCTGCATTCAGACTCCATAGCTCTTTCTCTAGATGTGGATAGCATTTTCCATCATAAGTCTTATGGACTTGTCTTGGATCATTGTACTGCTGAGAAGAGTTAGGTCTATCATAGTTGATCATCACACAATGTTGCTGTTACTGTATACAATGTTCTCCTGGTTCTTCTCACTCCACTCAGTATCAGTTCATGCAAGTCCTTCTAGGTTTTTGTGAAATCATCCTGCTGGTGATTTCTTATAGCACAATAGTATTCCATTACATTAATATACCACAACTTGTTCAGCTATTTCTGAATTGATGGACATCTCCTCAATTTCCAATTCTTTGCCACCGGTCCTTCTCCCATTTTTATGATCACTTTGGGATGCAGACCCAGTAGCGGTATTGCTGGATCAAAGGGTATGCATAGTTTTCGAACCCTTTGGGCATAGTTCCAAATTGCTCTCCAGAATAGTTCGATCAGGTCATAATTCCACCAACAATGCATTAGTGTTTCAATATTCCCACATCTCTTCAACATTTATCATTTTTCTTTTCTGTCATATTAGCCAGTCTGATAGGTGTGAGGTGATACCTCAAGGTTGTTCTAATTTGCATTTCTCTAATCAATATTGATTTCCTTGCTCTCCTAATTTGCTTATGGAATCACCCTTTATGTCTAAATCATGTACCCATTTTGACCTTTTCTTGGTATATTGTGTGAGATGTTGGTCTATGCCTACTCTCTGCCATACTGTTTTCCAGTTTTCCCCACGGTTTTTGTCAAATAGTGAGTTTTTATCCCAGATGCTGGAATCTTTGGGCTTATCAAAACAGATTACTATAGTGATTTACTATTATGTCTTGTATATCTAACCTACTCCACTGATCCTCAACTCCATTCCTTAGCCAGTACCAAATAGTTTTGATGATTATCTCTTTATAATGCAGTTTTAGATGTAGTACAGGTAGACCACCTTCCTTTGCATTTTCTTTTCATTAATTCCCTGCATATTTTGACCTTTTGTTCTTCCAGATGAATCTTGTTATTATTTTTCTAGCTATCAAATATTTTGGTAGTTTGATTGTGATAGCACTGAATAAGTAAATTAATTTAGGTAGAATTGTCATTTTTTTTATATTAGCTCAGCCTACCCATAAGCAATTGATATTTTTCCACTTATTTAAATCTGAATTTATTTATGCAAAAAGTGTTATGTAATTGCGTTCATATAGCTCTTGGGTTTGTCTTGGCAGGGAGATTCCCAAATATTTTATGTTGTCTACAGTTATTTTAAATGGGATTTCTCTTTCTATCTCTTGCTGATGGGCTTTGTTTGTAATATATATAGAAATGCTGATGATTTATGTGGGTTTATTTTATATTCTGTGACTTTGCTAAAGCTGTTAATCGTTTCTAGTAGTTTTTTAGTTGAATCTCTAAGATTCTGTAAGTATACCGTCATATTATCTACAAAGAGGGATAGTTTTGTTTCCTCATTGCCTATTCTAATTCTTTCAATTTCTTTTTCTTTTCTTATTGCTAAAGCTAACATTCTAGTACAATATTGAGCAATATTGAGTGATAATGAGCCTCCTTGTTTCATCCCTGATCTTATTGAGAAAGCTTCTGCTTTATCCCCATTACATATAATGTTTGCTGACTGTTATAGATAGATACTATTTATTGTTTTAAGGAAAGGTCCATTTATTTCTATGGTCTCTACTATTTTCAATAGGAATGGATGCTATACTTTGTCAAAAGCTTTTTCTGCGTATTGAGATCATCATATGATTTCTGTTGGTTTTCTTACTGATATGGTCAATTATGCTGATAGTTTTCCTAATATTGAACCAGCCTTGCATTCCTGGTATAAATCCTACTTGGTCATAATGTGTTATCCTCATGATAAATTGCTGTAATCCCTTGGATAATGTTTTATTTAAAATTTTTGCATCAATATTCATTAGTGAAATTGGTCTATAATTTTTTTCCTCTGTTTTGGCTCTTCCTGATTTAGGTATCAGCATAGTATTTGTGTCATAAAAGGAATTTGATAGGACTCCTTCTTTGCCTATTCTTCCAAATAGTTTATGTAGTATTGGGAATTAATTATTCTTTAAATGTTTGGTAGAATTCACTTGTAAATCCATCTGGCCCTGGAAATTTTTTCTTAGGGAGTTCATTGATGGCTTGTTCCATTTCTTTTTCTGAAATGCAGTTGCTTATTTTATTTCCTCTTCTGTTAACCTAGGCAATTTATATTTTTGCAGCTATTCATTCATTTCACTTAGATTGTCAGATTTATTGGCATACAGTTGGGCAAAATAGCTCCTAATTATTGTTTTAATTTCCTCTTCACTTGGGATGAATTTACCCTTTTCATTTTTGATACAGGTAATTTGGTTTTCTTTTTTAATTAAATTAACCAAAGGTTTATTTATTTTATTGGGTTTTTTTCAATAAAACTAAATCTTTGTTTTATTTATTATTTCAATAGTTTTCTAACTTTCAATTTTATTGATCTCTCCTTTGATTTTTCAGAATTTCCAATTTAGTATTTAATTGGGGATTTTAAATTTGTTCTTTTCCTAGCTTTTTTAGTTGTATGCCTCATTGATCTCCTCTTTATTTTATTCATGTGTGCATTTAGAGATATAAAATTTCCCCCTAAGAACTGCTTTGGCTGCATGCCATGATTTTTGGTATGTTGTTTCATTATTGTTGTTCTCTTTGATGAAATTATTGATGTTTCTATGATTTGATGTTTGACCCACTCATTCTTTAGGATAAGATTATTTAGTTTCCAACTAATTTTAATACATCTTTCCATGGCCTTTTATTACATGTAATTTTTACTCCATCATTATCTGAAAAGAATGCATTTAGTATTTCTGCTTTTCTGCATTTGATTGTGAGATTTTTATGCCCTAATGTATGGTTATTTTTTGTGTAGGTGCCATGTACCACTGAGAAAAGCTATATTCCTTTCTATCTCCATTCAGTTTTCTCCAGAGGTCTATCATATCTAACTTTTCTAAAATTCTATTCACCTCCTTAACTTCTTTTTTGTTTTTTTGTCTTTGTTAGATTTATCTATTTATGAGAGGGGAAGGTTGACTAGTATAGTTTTGCTGTCTATTTCTTCCTTTAATTCAGTTAACTTCTCCTTTAAGAATTTGGGTGCTGTAACACTTGTTGCATATATGCTTAGTATTGATATTACTTCGTTGTCTATGGTACCTTTTAGCAAGATGTAGTTTCCTTCCTTAACTCTTTTAATTAGATCTATTTTTGTTTTTGCTTTGTCTGAGATCAGGATTCCTACCACTGCTTTTTTTTGTTTCAGTTGGAGCATAATATATTCTGCTCCAATCTTTTACCTTTGTTTTGCATGTATCTCTCAGTTTCAAATGTGTTTCTTGTAAACAACATATTGTAGAATTCTAGTTTTTGATCCATTCTCATTTTATGGAAGAGTTCATCCATTCTCATTCACATCTATGGTTGCTAATTGTGTATTTCCCTCCGTCCTATTTTACCCCCATTTATACTATTCTCTCTCTCCTTTCACCTTTCCTTCCTTGCCAGCTTTTGACAACTGCCTCCCCCAATCTGCCCTCCCTTCTGTCAGCCCCGCCCCACTTTTCTTTCCCTTTTCACCTCCTACTTCCCTATAGATTAAGATAAATTTCTATACCCAAGTGAGTGTGCGTTATTCCCTCTTTGAGCTAAATCTGATGAGAGTAAGTTTCAAACAATGCTCACCCCCACCCTTCTTTCACTCTACTGTAATACACCTTTTGTGCCTCTTCATGTAATGTAATTTATCCTAATCTACCTTTGTCTTTTGTCTTCTCCCAGAACAATCCTTTCTTCACTGCTTAATTTATTTATATCATCACATCAAAGTCAACTCATACCCACATTCTCTGTTTATGTATACTTTTTCTAACTGCCCTAACAGAGATATAGTTCTCAATGGTTATAGGTATTATTTTCCTCTGTAGGGGTATAAACAGTTTAATCTTATTGAATAACATGTTTTTTCATGTTTGCTTTTTTATGCTTCTCTTGAGTCTTGTATTTAAAGATTGAATTTTCTGCTCAACTCTGGTCCTTTCATCAAGAAAGTTTGAAAGTCCCACATTTCATTGAATGTCCATCTTTTCCCTTGAAAGATTATGTTCACTTTTACTGGGTAGGTGATTCTTGGGTGTAATCTAAGCTCCTTTGCCTTCCAGAATATCATATTCCAAGCTCTCCAATACTTTACTGTACAAGTTGCTAAGACCTGTGTAATCCTGACTGCAGTTCCTTGATATTTGAATGTTTTCTTTCAGGCTACTTGCAGTATTTTTTCCTTGACCTGATAATTCTGGCATTTGGCTACAATATTCCTTGAAGTTTTCATTTTGGGATCTCTTTCAGGAGGTGATTGATGGATTCTTCCAATGACTATTTTACCCGCTGGCTCTAGCATATCAAGACAGTTTTCCTTGATAATTTTTTGAAAGATGCTGCACAGGCTCTTTTTTTGATCATGCCTATTTCCAGGCTGTGTTATGTTATAGGTACTTTACCTCTTGGTAAAAGTTGTTTGGAGTATGTTTTAAGTGATAAAATTATAGCATTTTGTTTTAGTGCTAAAATAAACATAAATGGCAAGAAAAGAGAGTGGCCTTTGCAACAGAAACTTTCTTTGTCCACTCACGTGCACTTATTTTTTTTATTTAGAAAACATAGTATGCTGGGCATGGTGGCAAAAATCTGCAATCTCTGTTACAGGAGAGGCTGAAGCTGGTGGATTCCTTGAGTTTAGGAGTTCTAAGATACAGCGAGGTAAGTCAATCAAGTGCCCATACTAAGCTGCAATATGGTGGACTCCTGGGAATGGGGCAAGCAGGCTGTCTAAGGAGGAATGAACTGGTCCAAGTTGGAAACAGAGCAGGTCTCAGTTTCCTTCCTGATAAGTTTGGAGTTAGACTGTGAATATACTCTGTATTTCTAGGGTGGGATTTATAGGGAGAGAAAGGAAAACAGAGGTGGGGGGAAATGGAGAAGAAGAATGGAGAAGAAGAGAAAGAGGAAGAGGAAGAGAGAAATGGAGAGAGAATAGGAGCAGTGGGAAGGGGAAGACAGAGAAAATATAATAATTATAAACAAGCCAACCACTGGCTATTAACTTTTCCTACATAGCTGTATAATCAGTAGTTTAAAATTGTACTAAAATGTTTAGGCTACCTTGTATTTTGGATCTGTTTTTACCTTTGTTTTCTATTACTGCTCCTTCTTTCTCTCTAACACATTGTTCTATGCTGCCTCTGACTTGAACTAAGCATAATAAACAAGTCCAAATCCAGTTCATCAAAAGGCATTTTGCATGACACATAGCCTTTGAGGACTTACTGAGAGCTTCAAAGGTAAAGGGAAAGCATCTAAAAGTAATTCCTGCTTGTAGAAGAATTTGTTTATTCAGCTTTGCCTTTGCTTAAATCAGAGGTGAAGGTATTTGTAATACAAGCCCCCTTTTCAAAGTTTGTTGGTTTTGAGTGATCCCAAATGATCCCCTTCTCTATCACACTCTTTCCCCATCAAAGGATTTAATCCAAGCAAAATAGGACAACTTCTCACTCCTTCAGTAGATTAAGTTTGCTACCCTATACCCAAGAATTTAGCCCGATAATTAAGACTTTGTCATACCCTTAGCTCCTATTGTGCATACCCTCAGAAGGGAATAATCTCTGCCAGGATTTAATGGACGTACCACTTCTACTATGCCCAGAATATGGAACAGTGAGTGGCCACAGACCATATGATACCTTGGGGAAAATATACACCATCTGCTGCCCTCCCACTTGCCTTACTGTGAGGTTCAATGTACCAGTAGGATGCACACACACACAAGAAAAAAACATACAGAGTGGGACAGACACTGGAGGACTCATGAATAGTATAGCTAGCTTAACAATAACTATAATACTACATGCCTTTTTGCTTTCGCTTCTCAGTGAAATTCTCTACACTCACAGAATGGCTAGTCCCAATCTGCCAGCAATGTCAGCATTATTTTCTCTCCTTAAATATGCTGGATCAGTGGAACCTTGGAATGGACAGAAATGTCAGTATTCTCACTTGGCAATATGATTCCTCTTGCTCTCCCCACCCCTACCACATTGCCTACCCTGCTTTGCTAAGAAGGGTTTCCTGATAATATCCTCCTAATTTCCACCTCTTGTGAGTGAGGGGTATATAGCAATGTTCTCTGGAAAATTTAAGGATACTCAGGGTCTTTCTGTGAGAAATGTTTAATAATTAAAGGGACATGAATATCTTCCACCTGTTCTTGTACCTGATACTTTGGAACTCCTTCCAGTCATTTAGGTAGTAACAGTGCCCTTCTTGTGCTTGTTGTTCAAAATGTCCTGGAACTCAAAATCATCATTAGAACCTATCTTAATAGAACCTAGATATTTCTCTTGTAGCCTTGAACAGTCCAGAGAACATAATTTAAACATCATAGACTACTGTGGCCCTCTAAGTTCTAAGAAGACTCAACTAATAGATAGCCAGGTTTATCAAAGAATGATGATAAATGGTCCTAAATAGTGCTAATCAAAGGCTTAAGAGGGCTTTTGCATTAGCGAGTGTCATCAGACTAGATTAGACATATATAAACATGAGTGCTGGGGCACCTAGGTCATGTAATAGATAGAATGCTGATCCTGGGATCAGGAGGACCTGAGTTCAAAGCTTATCTCAAACACTTATAGGTTGTGTGACCCTGGGCAAATCAATAAACCCTGTTTGCCTCAGTTCCCTCATCTGTAAAAATGAGCTGGAGAATTCACATGTAAAACTATCTGGCCCTGGAGATTTTTTCCTAGGGAGTTCATTGATGGCATGCTCAATTTCTTTTTCTGAGATGGGGTTATTTAGAAATTTTACCTCCTTTTCTGTTAACCTGGACAATTTATGTTTTTGTAGATATTCATCCATATCTCTAAGGCTGTCAAATTTATGGGCATACAGTTGGGCAAAATAATTCCTAATTATTGTTTTGATTTCCTCTTCATTAGAGGTGAACTCACCCTTTTCATTTTTGATACTGGCAATTTGATTTTCTTCTTTCTTTTTTTAAATCAAATTGACCAAAGGTTTATCAATTTTATTGGTTTTTTCATAAAACCAGCTCTTTGTTTTATTTATTAATTCAATAGTTTTCTTGGTTTCAATTTTATTAATCTCTCCTTTGATTTTCAGTATTTCTAATTTGGTATTTAATTGGGGATTTTCAATTTGCTCTTTTTCTAGCTTTTTCAGCTATATGCCCAGATCATTGATCTCCTTTTTCCCTATTTTATTCATGTAAGCATTTAGGGATATAAAACTTCCCCTAAGAACTGCTCTTGCTGCATCCCATAAGTTTTGGTATGTTGTTTCATTATTGTCATTCTCTTGAATGAAGTTATTAATTGTTTCTCTGATTTGTTCTTTGGCCCACTCATTCTTTAGAATTAGATTATTTAGTTTCCAATTAATTTTTAGCTTATTTTTCCATGGTTCTTTGTTACAAATAATTCTTATTGCATCATGATCTGAAAAGTGTGCTTTGACTGCTTCTAATTCCTATACTTTGTAGACTATTTGGGAAAATAGGCGAAGAAGGAGTCCTACCAAATTCTTTTTATGACACAAGTATGGTACTAATATCCAAACCAGGTAGAGTCAAAACAGAGAAAGAAAATTATAGACCAATTTCCCTAATGAATATTGATGCAAAAATTTTAAATAAAATATTAGCAAAAAGATTGCAGCAACTTATCATGAGAATAATATACTATGACCCGGTAGGATTTATTCCAGGAATGCAAGGCTGGTTCAATATTAGGAAAACTATTAGCATAATTGACCATATCAACAACAAAACTAGCAGAAACCATATGCATCTCAATAGACGCAGAAAAAGCCTTTAACAAAATACAGCACCCATTCATATTAAAAACGCTAGAAAGCATAGGAATAAATAGAACCTCCCTTAAAATTATAGATAGCATCTACCTAAAACCATCAACAAGCATCATTTGTAATGGAGATAAGCTAGATGCATTCCCAGTAAGATCAAGGGTGAAACGAGGATGTCCATTATCACCCCTACTATTCAATTTGGTACTAGAAACATTAGCTGTAGCAATAAGAGAAGAAAAAGAAATTGAAGGAATTAGAATAGGAAAAGAAGAAACTAAATTATCACTTTTTGCAGATGATATGATGATTTATTTAGAGAATCCTAGAGAATCAAGTAAAAAATTACTTGAAATAATAAACAACTTTAGCAAAGTTGCAGGATATAAAATAAACCCACATAAATCCTCAGCATTCCTATACATTACTAACAAAGCCCACCAGCAAGAGATAGAAAGAGAAATTCCATTCAAAGTTACTGTAGACACTATAAAATATTTGGGAGTCTATCTGCCAAGACAAATCCAGGGCCTATATGAACATAATTATGAAACACTTTTCACACGAATAAAGTCAGATCTAAATAAATGGAAAAAATATCAGTTGCCCATGGTTAGGCCAAGCTCATATAATAAAAATGACAATTTTACCTAAATTAATCTATCTATTCAATGCCATACCAATTGAACTACCAAAAAATTACTTTACTGAGCTGGACAAAATAATAACAAAATTCATCTGGAAGAACAAGAGGTCTAGAATATCTAGGGTATGAATGAAAAGAAATGCTAGAAAAGGTGGTCTAGCCATACCAGATATTAAACTGTACTATAGAGCAGCAGTCATCAAAACTACCTGGTACTGGCTAAGAAACAGAGTTGTGGATCAGTGGAATAGGATAGGAACACAAGACGGAGAAGTTAACAACTATAGCAATCTACTCTTTGATAAACCCAAAGAGGCCAGCTTCTGGGCTAATAATTCACTATTTCACAAAAACTGTTGGGAAAATTGGAAAATGGTAGGGCAGAAACTGGGCATAGACCAATATCTTACACCATATACCAAAATGAAGTCAAAATGGGTTCATGATTTAGGAGTAAAGGCTGATACTATAGGTAATTTGGGAGAGCAAGGAATAGTTTAATTATCAGATTTATGGAAAAAAAAGAATTCATGACCCAACAAGAGACAGAGAGCATTACAAAATGCAAAATGGATAATTTTGATTATGTTAAATTGAAAGATTTTTGTACAAAAAAAAGCCAATGCAACAAAAATTAGGAGGGAAGCAGAAAATTGGGAGAAAATCTTTACAACTAGTGTCTCTGATAAAGGCTTCATGTCTAAAATATACAGGGAACTGAGCCAAATATATAGGAATACAAGCCACTCCCTAATTGAGAAATGGTCAAAAGATATGAACAGGCAGTTTTCAGAGGAAGAAATTAAAGCTATCTATAGACATATGAAAAAATGCTCTAAATCACTACTGATTAGAGAAATGCAAATCAAAACAACTCTTAGATACCACATCTCTCCTGTCAGATTGGCTAAAATAACAAAACAGGAAAATGATAAATGCTGGAGAAGATGTGGGAAAATTGGAACATTGTTACATTGCTGGTGGAGTTGTGAGATGATCCAGGCATTTTGGAGAGTAATTTGGAACTATGTCCAAAGGGCTATTAAAATGTTCATACCCTTTGACCCAGCAATACCACTTCTAGGGTTATATCCCAAAGAAATCACACAAGCAGGAAAAGGACCCATATGTACAAAAATATTTATAGCAGCTCTTTTTGCGGTAGCTAAGAATTGGAAATCAAAGGGATGCCCATCAATTGGGGAATGGCTGAACAAGCTGTGGTATATGAAGGTAATGGAATACTATAAGAAATGGGGATGATACAGACTTCATAACAACCTGGAAAAACCTAGACAACATAATGCTGAGTGAGTGGAGCAGAGCCAGGAGAACATTATACACAACCACAGATATATGGATTCCGTGAGGACCAACCCTGACAGATTTCGCTCTTCTCAGCAACACAAGGTACAAAGACAACTCCAAAGGACTCGTGATGGAGAATGCTATCTACATCAAGAGAAAGAACTATGAAGTATGAATGCAGATTGAGGCACACTTCATGATAGCCTTTTTCCCACTCATTTTTTTTCCTTTTCTCTCTTTTGTTTTTGTTTTTGGGTAGGTTTTTTTTTGGTCCTGTTTCTTCTCTTGCTTGATTCATTTCATTGATCACAGTTCTTCTCCATAACTTGACTAGTGTGTAAATTAATTCAATGCGAAGTTATACATGGAAGCTATATGAGATTCCATGCCATCTATGGGAGGGAGGAGGGGGGAGGGAGGGAAGAAAATCTGGAACTCAAAATTATGTAGAACTGAATGTTGTCAACTAAAAATAAAAATTAAAAAAAAATGAGCTGGAGGAGAAAATGGCAAACCACTCTAGTATTTTTGCCAAGAAAATAGGGTCACCGAAAGTCAGACGTGACTGGTCAATCAAAAAAAAGCTGCCATGGAGCACCAAATGCTATGTGTCTGGCCTCTAAAGACCCCCAGGTTTTGTCAGCTGGAAGAGGGTCTTGAAGAGTTCATGTATCTCCTTTAGGTCCCTTGGAGCATTGAGAAAGAGGGGATGGTGTAAGGGGCACTTCGTGACTTGGGTGAGCTAACATTTACTGGGAAAAAATGGCTCTCGACCCATCAGTGTGAGGCAAGCTGAAATCATGAAACTACCCCAAGACCTTGAGGCTTATGTATGTTGGTCCACACAGGGCTAACTAGGGACCCTTTGGAAGGACTATGGAATGATCTCCTTTTGTCATAGATTTCTTTTATCCTCTTCTTTCCTCCTTGGCCAGAGGCTTTAGTGTTTTTTTAAAGGCAATTTTTTAAAAGGTTGTCCCCAATAAGCCAATGTTATCATATCTGTTATAGGTAATAGTGGTGCCTGATCACATTCTTTGTTCTAAATTCTCCCTGGCACCCCACATGCCAGACTTGTGAGGTAACCACAGGACCATGGGATCTGTTTCAGACAAAACCAGAGCACCACATCTCAAAAATCATAGCTGGGGCTTTTTGTGACCTGGAATGGTTACACCTACCTCAATGTATGGTAAAGACTCCATTCCTCCTACCTTTCATCATCACTGTTCCAAAGTCCAGAGCCCAGAGAGCAAATTCTTCTCAGAACATGTATCACATGGAAGAAAAATTATGATAATAGAAGCAACCACCTCGCAATGCTCCCCTAACAAGATGGAAGTTACCTTAAAATATCAAATATTTAGGTGTTGTGCCCCTTCCAGGTGATGGCAGCAGGCTTCCCAAACAGACTTATGACCCTCCAAATCCCTCTATGTTGCTGTGTAATTGATCTCTTTCAGAGTTAATTGGTTCAAGCAGTCTATAAGCTAAACATTCCTACTTCCTGCAAATTTTGCACATATGGCATGGTTTCTATTCCTTTCACCATTCTGGTTGCTCTTCTCTATGCATGTTTCAGCTTATCAATTTCCCTTTTAAAATATCTGCCCAGAAATGGACAAAATGTTCCAGATGTGGCCTGACCAAAGCAAAGTACTACACAAATATTGCACTGCTTCCTTGCTCCGGACAATACACTCACTTCATTACTAATGCTGTCTAATAATACTACTGTCATTAATAATAATAGCTAGCACTTATATAGCAGTTTAAGATTTGTAAAGAACTTTCCATGCATTATTTCATTTGGTTTACATTTATAAAGCACATTTTCATCTCTAAAACACTTCACAAATATCATTACATCGGTTCCTCTCAACAGCTCTGTGAAGTAGGTGGTGTGCATAAGATTATGCCCATTTTACAGTTGTAGAAAATAAGGCTCAAAAAGTTATGTGATATGCCTAAGGTCATATAACTAGTGAGTGGCAAAGGTGGGGATTCAAAGTATCAGAAAATTGGAAAGGGCCTCACAAAGCATTTGTTCCACCTTTTCATTTTATAGAAAGCCCAGAAGTTAAATGATTTTTTCAGGGCCACACTAATGATAAATAACAGAACTAGGACTTGAAAAGAAGTCTTCTGACTCCATATCTATAGCTCTTACCACAATGTAACATTGAGCCCCAAATCTTAGAGGGCTTTGTGCTCTATGTAATGTGTGTAAGATATCAATGCAATTTATGTATATTCACATGGGATATCTAAATGTATAGACAGGCAGTAAAGGAAGACATTGACAAATACTTCTGGAATTTAATAAATACCCTCTCCAAGAGAGATTGTGTTTCCTGCTTCAAGGTAGCATGAGAAGCCTGGCTACTCTGTTCTTGTTTCACAAGTGCACTGAAATAAAATTATAGCTAGCTACCCTCCTAAATATTGCTGATGTAGGGGCACAAAATTTTAGTTTCAAAACAACAACAAAAAAAGCTGCTTTCTTCCTTGGTTCCTTAAGGGAGGGAAGGGAGAGAGAATAGCTATTAGGTAACACTTAGCAGTTTAATTCTTTTTGGACAAATGCTAATTACACAAAAGACCATCACAAATAATGAATGGTGAAAAAACTCACTTGCCCAAGCATACAACAAACAGAAGCAGAGAAAGCAAGCAGACAGCAAGCATTTAATTAAGGACCTACTATGTGCTAGGTACTATGCTAAGCACTGGGGATAGAAATACAAACACAAAGACAGTCCTTGCTTTAGAGTCTAACAGTAAAAGAGAATACTTAAAAGAGCTGGGCATGGGTTGCAGGAAGGGGTGGGAGGGGGAGGATAACAAATTGGTAAAGTAGACTTCTGTAAATTAGAGAAATTCTACAGATTAGAATATGCCAGAAAATACACAAGAGTGAATGATCTTTATTTAGATAGGAGTGAGCTGGGATTTTACTCCATCAGGAAAGAGATCCTAATCTCATCCAAGGGGAAATTCCCTGAAGCTTCTAGACATGTAAGCAGGAAATTAGAGATGTTGAAGAGCTGGATTCCCCCACTTATCTGCAAGAGAGTCTTTCTCAGCTCTCTGGACACAGTACCAAGGAGAATCTGAGACCATGAGAGTCTCACTCTCAAAGAAAGATGAGAATGTCTCTCTCTCAAAGTTCTTCACATCAATTTCACCCCTTACAAAGTCACAGAAAGTAATATTAGCACCAATAAGGAGTCTCATGCAAAATGTTCCAGGTTTGACTGGAATCACAGATTACACATAGAAAATACTTAACTGACATAATTATATTTGGACCTTATAATCATTCTGTTATGTAGGTAGTATATCTTTGCTCTAATTTTACAGATGCAGAATCAAGGTAGAGAAGTTAAAGGATTTGCCTGAGGTCACACACCTAGTTAGTGGCAGAGAAGGAAGGGCCATTGGATTGGCCTTGGAAAGCATCTAGTTCATCTCCCTTATTTTAAAGATAAGGAAATTGATGACCACAGTGTGTGGAACTCAGGGCTTCCGATTCCAGATCCAATGATTTCCCATTATGTTATGCTATCCTTTTTAAAAGTTTGGTTTTCATGTTTTTTGGTTGTTTTTTTTTTTACCTTGCACTACTGATACATATTAAAAGTCCACATACAGTTCACTAAAACCCCTAGCCTTTTTAACATGAACCATTTTCTAATTGCATCATATATTTGTAATGATGAAAGGTGTTGCCTTCAAACTATAGCCTTGTTAATTCAGGAACATGAATTTCTTAGTGTTAAACTGTAGATACACTACCTTAGGAACCTCCCCGCTCCCACCTCAAAGAAAGGGGATGTTTCTGCCGTCTACTCCAAGGCCCATAACCTCTTCTTCAAGTTGACTTACATATATTCCCACAGGACTTGTCTCCTGTGTTCATTTTGTGACTTCTACAAGGGTGATGAGACATCAGACAAATCAATAGGAATGATGTGGAGAAAAATCATTTGCATTGTCTGCTAAAAACTTCCTGAAGATCATGGTGCTGTAAGAACAGCACACCCAACTGCCCTTGAGTGAACCAACTGACTCCAAGTTGGAGTGGGCCTGGAAACAATTGCCAGACTTGCCTTGATAGGTTCTATTTGGGAGAAGACTCATTAACCTCAATAGTTCCATCTATTTTCCTCCCACCTCTACACACCCACTGTGTTGCCTACATGGCTGTTCTAACAAAATTGATAAATGAATCTCCAGTCCAGTTCCTTCCCTTGATTCTTCAGGTACTTTCTGAGACTCTTCAGGTCTTGCCATATACCAAGGCAGCTAAGGTGGTACAGTGGATAGAGTGTTGGGACTTGATTTAGGAAGACCTGAGTTCAAATCTGGTCTCAGACACATTCTAGCAATGTGACCTTGGGCAAATCACTTAACCTCTCTCAGTTTCCTCATCTATAAAAATGTAGACAATGATAGCACCGACCTCCCAGGTTGCTGAGAGGTTAAATGCAATATTTGTAAACAGTTTTGAAAACCTTAAGATACTATATAAATGCTAGCAATTTTTTTTATTATCATTATATAGACTACTCCAAGTTTGCATTTGCCCTCTCTATTCATTTCCAGGTAAGATATAATAGCCCTAGATGGTTAAAAAAAATTACCCCAGAGAACTATAATACACAAACTGGTATTCTTTCATTGTCAGAGGAATAGGTAAAAGTTCTGTGCATAAAGTTATTTCCAATTGGTCGATAATGTTGTATGAAACTCAGACTTTCCCACAGGGCCATTGTGCCCTAAGGCATGTGGTCTCCATGCACAGGAAAGTCCAAAGAGTTTGGGAAGATGTTCAGGGGTTGCTGCTACTGCAGAATATGAAATCAGGGCACATAGCCCCAGATGTTTATAAAGTTAATGGTTGGGGGTGGGAGGAGGGAGGAGTGGGGAGGAGGCACCAATCTGGCCCTAGGGAAATACTAAAGAAGCAAGAGATATTAGAGGGGCAACAGATGTTGGTGACTAAAGAAAAAGAGAACAAGCAAGCTAAAAAGAGGTCAGGGGATTCAAATATTCTGTTTATATGTACAGCATCCCTTTCAGCTAGACCCAAGTTGAAAATACTGTTTGTGTTGTAATCTATTCAAATCCATACTTCCAGGCTCTCACCAATGCTTATGTATTCTAGACCACACTAGATGCCACGTGAATTCGGCACAAAAGTCATTTAGTGAAACAGAATAGTGAGAGAAATAATAACGAAGAATAGAATAAGGCAGAAAATGTTCCTTGCATCTATCCCAAAGAACTACCAACTCCCATACTTCCAGGGGAACACTAGTTTACCACCCAACTGATCCCACTGGCTCCCCATATGTCTCTCCAACATGGCAAAAATGGGTCACACAGATTACTCTTACTCATGCTGCTTAAAGGTTAGAGTTCAAAGCTACTCTGGTAATCACTCCCTTTTCAATCTCAGTGCAACAGTTTAGTAAGTTATCTTACTTAGCATTGGAGTCAGGCCTCAGAAACCAGACAGAAAATCAGGCTTTCAGAATGTGATAGCAAGGTCTTCACCTCTGTGTGTCCTTTCCCAACACTCTCATCTTTACAATAACTTCGCTCACTAGACTCCATGTTGCTTTTCCACCAACCATGCTGTAGATTCTCTTTACTCCATTAGAGTAAACACTAGAAAACACTACTTTATATTGGATTCATACATAGCCTTCTAAAAATATAATCTAGAGAGTATCCTTTATTGAAAGAGCACCTTTCAGTCCTAAGCATTTGAGAAATAGAGGTCAGGATTTCTCCTCTACATCTATGTGGATTGTTTTGCTTCGTTTTTGTGAGGGGAGGGACTACTTAGAATTCCTCTTTCTTTGGATAAATTAATCAATTGATAATTATGAATTTATTCAACATCTACTCCACGCAAGTCATTGTGTTAAGCCTTCTGTGAGATAGGAGTAACTTTGAAAGACCTTCCAATCCTTACAGGGAGATAGGCATAAATAGCTAAATGCATAAGTTTTAAGTAACAATTCAAGACTATATTTAAAAAAAAAAAAGATGCCATAAGACAATGCAGGACAAATTGCCAAGTCAACAGAAATGACATTAAATGCTATAATCCAACCAGTCAAGATAGTCCAACCAGCTTGTGTGTCTGTGTTGAAATTTCACTGTGCCGTGGAGGAAAATAACAGATTAGATCAATGTCTCAGTAACAGAAGAGCACTTTTGAAAATAATGGCTGAGCTGATGTCTTTGTAATATCTTTGTAATATTTCCTTGACTCAATTCACTTGTCTACCAGTTGGAGACAGCTTTGAATATCTGATGAAATATCTAGATTAGGAATTTACACCCTTTCAAAAATGGTCTGTCAATGTTCTGGCTATTTCTTCCTTCTAGGATGTTTTGTGTGTGTGTGTGTGTGTGTGTGTGTGTGTGTGTGTGTGTGTGTATGTATTCCCATGCATGCAGCACATAAGATGATGGCTGTATAACTATTGTTGGCTCTTTCTAATATTTAATGAGCAAGGAGGGGTGATAAGGAGGGAGGGGGAGAGGATCGTTAGTGCCTTGACTCCCAACTCTTCAAAGTAGAAGAGGAGGATGATCATGTGCTGCCTGTTGAGTCTGGATGTTGGGAATGAAGTGGGGGAAGAGAGATGGCAGTCCCTCAGGACTCTCAGACTGACTTCTTTCTTTGGCATTTGTGCTATAAGGGGATTAGTTCTAGTTATTATAAATGTCAAGAGAACTTGAATGCTACTGCTTTTGAGACAGCATGGTGCGGTGAGGAAAAACATTGGCTTTGGAGTCAGAAATTTGTTGTTGTTCAGTCATTTCAGTCATGTCTGATTCTTAGTGACTACATTTGGGATTTTCATGGCAAAGATACTGAAGCGATTTGCCATTTCCGTCTCCAGCTCATTCTACAGAAGAGGAAACTGAGGCAAACAAGGTTAAGTGACTTGCCCAGAGCAACATAGCTAGTAAATGTCTGAGGCCAGATTTGAACTCAGGAAGATGAATGTTCCTGACTCTAGACCCAACACTCTATTCACTGTACCAGATAGCTGCCCCTGGAGCTTTCCTCATTAGAATGTAAGCTCCTTGAGGGCAGGGACTGTCTTGCTTCCTTGTATTTCTATCCTCAGTGCTTAGCACAGTGCCTGACACATCTGATAAATGCTCTAGCATCTATCCATTTTCCTTCCTTCCTTCCTTCCTTTCTTCCTTTCTTCCTTTCTTCCTTCCTTCCTTCCTTCTTTCCTTCCTTCCTATCCATCTAATCCTTCTATCTACTTACCAATCCATCTATTTGGGGTACTAAACCAGACTTCTCTTCTTGGGGATTACTTATTAGCTCCAAATATCTATATTCAAGTTAAAAATTAAGATTATTTCTCAATGATAACAAGACAAAGTTATTAATAGCAATATTGAAATTGAAACCATAATCTTATGTTGAGTTAAATCTAGGCTTCCAGTTTACATTTCCCTCCAATGCCTCCTTATCCTACTCCCATTACCAATAATCTCAAAGCAATTCCACCCATAGAATTTTGGCACGTGGAGTTAAATTCATTCATTCTAACCACACAGTTAAAACAAAATGGTCACAGTCTATAAATCTGGGATGGTCATGAGAAAAATTTTATTGAACTAGCAGATACCAAATTCCCTTCCTTTGGATATTTAAATCAAAATCATTATTTAAACACAAAATGAAAGGAAACATTACATTATCAACTGCACACTTTCATGTTCAGGTGGCAGCCATCTGCTGTCTCTCACTTGGCCCATCTGTAGAGTAATCTGCTTTTCCTTGTCTCTCTTAAACTAAGCATGGCTAATTCATGGTTCATTCATTCATTCCCACACTCACTTCAAAAGTATTTGGAAGGCAGGGTTATGAAAAAATACTGCAAGCTAGAAATTCTGATCTTCTGTCCTAGTCAACAGTTATTTGGCTGGTGTTCTTGGATTAGCTGCCTGACCTCCCTGCCCCCTTACCTGTAAAGAGTAGGTCTAATAATCCATTATTATCTACTATAGAGTTGTGAAGATCGCTCACAGCGAACTTACTCTCCATACTGCTGTGCCTCCTCACCAGCAGCCTAGCCCTGCCCACCTCTATAGCTACCCTTTATATTTTGTCTTCTTGTTTTAGAATATAAACTTGAGACACGAGCTATCTTGTTTGCTTGCAGTTGTGTCCATAGCACTTGGCACAGTGTTTGACACATAATAAATTAGCATTTAATAAATGCTTCATCTAATAGTGAATTTAATGTTTGCTTATTATTCAGCACAAGCCAACAAATACTTATGTGCAGAGCATTATACTACAAAATAAAAATCAAATAAATAAAAATAAAAAATGAAACAATCTTATTTCTTGGTCAGTCAGACAATAAGCATATATGAAGATATGACAAGCATTCTGTAAGGATTGGGATATAATGAAAGACAAAAGAGAGTTCCTGTTCCCAAGGAGATCACAGTTTAATTGGAGAGACAACACATACAAATAAGATATATATACAGGATAAATTAGAAATAATTATTAGAGGGAAGACGTTAACATTAAGAGAAATCAAGAAAAATTTCTTATAGAAGGTAGGAGATCAACTGGGATATAAAAGAAGCCAAGAGGAAGAGGGGAGTATGGAGAGCTTTCCTGGCATGAGGGTGTGATGGAAAGGGGGGTGGGACTTTTTGCTTTTGTTTTTTTCTTTAGGAGGCTTCTGAGCACTAAGGCAGTCAAGTACCTTTGATGAGTTTTGCCTTTCAAATGTAATAGCAAGCAAAGTGGGATTTTTTGTTGTCTTTTGTTCTGGAAAGCTTCTCAGCACTGAGGTAATAAAGTGCCTTTGATGAGTCTAGCCTTTGTTTCATTTGGGAGTCTTTGATTGAATCAAGAGTCTTTGATGACCTGCTTAAGAAACAAGAATGCCCCAGGCCCCAGGCCCCACACCCTTTTGCTAAGTAAGTACTAAGCCCCAGGGCCCTGAGAAGTGTGAATGTGATCTGAGGTTGGCATTTTTGTTTTGGGGGTTTCACTCTTTGGAAGAGGGATCACATGGTTTGGCCAAATGAGACTCTGGGTAGCCCTTAAGAGCCCTCCCTGCCCTTTGAAAACTCAGATGTTGCTGCTTCTCTCTCTGATAACTATGTATTATGATTTCTCAGACAGATAGAAGTCTGTTGGTTTCTGTTATTCTCTCTGCTCGTAATTATTGTTTGTAATTTCTGTTTCTATTTTCTCTGAAAGTTCAGGGTGCTGACTTCGTCCCCTGAACTAAGTGAATGATATGTGTGTGTTTAATTAAAGTAAGATTGTTAACCCCTGAAAGTTGCTTTCCTTAGAAAAGCAGATCAAAGAAACTTTTCTAGCAGCCCTCCTGTGTGCTGGTGCTGTTGGTCTTACACCTCCACAGCAGCTGCTAGGAACATTGTTGATACAGAGGGACAGGCTAAGATGCACATTTTTCATGATTTTCTTGCATCACTCTCATTTCTCTTCACTTTTTTTTCCTCTTCTTTTCTTACTTGATTTTCAAAATCCTTTTTGAGCTCTTCCATGGCCTGAGACCAATTCATATTTTTCTTGGAGGTTTTGGCTGTATGATCTTTGATTTTGTTGTCTTCTGAGTGTGTGTTTTGATCTTCCTTGTCACCATAGTAACTTTCTACGGTCAGAATTGTTTTCAGTTGTTTGCTCAATTTCCCAGACTATTTCTTGACTTTCAACTCCGTTAAAGTAGGGCTCTGCTTCCATGGTGGAGGGTGCAGTGTCTCAAGCTTCAGGGATTTTGTGCAGCTGTTTTCAGAAATAATTCTAGGGACTTATAAATTTTTCGGTTTTTCCAAAGTGGTATGATCTAAAGAGAGGTGTGTTTACTACTCTCCTGGCCTGTGCTCTCATCTGTGAGTGACCACAAACATTCTTTTCTGCCATGTAATTGTGACTGAGGGTCCCCACTCTACTGGAGCCACAAGCACTAGTGTGCTAGTGCTCCTCCTCACCCTGGCACTTCCATCCAGGACTGCAACCAAGATTTGAGTACAGGCTAGCAAAGAGACCTCCTTTTGACCAATTGTTTGACCCCTTTACTGTCTGTGGGCTGAGAGCTCTGAAAGTAGCTGCTGCTACTGCAGTTGCTGCTGATTCAGTGGCTTCCAAGATTTGTTCCTGGTTTGCTGGGACTGTGCTGGTATGACCTGCACTGCACTGTGCTCTAATCTCACCCAAGTGTGATAGACCTTTTCTGCTGACCTTCTAAATTGTTTTTGCCTGGAAAATTATTTCACCCTGTCTTTTTGTGGGTTCTCCTGCTCCATGAATTGTTTTATGGTATTATTTAAAGTTGTTTGGAGGTGTTTGGTTTGAAAATAGGAGAGCTCAGGTGAGTTGCTGCCTTTTCTCCACCATCTGGGCTCTGCCCCATAAGGATGAGGATTTTTAAAAGCTCATCAGATTTGACAATTAAGGGTCATTGGTAAATTTAAAGAGAGCAGCTTCAATTGAATGATAAGGTCAAAGACCAGACTGTAGAAAGTTAGAAAGGGTAAGGGGAAAAAAAGTGGATGCATCAATTATACATGGCCTTCTCAAAAAGTTTAGCAACAAAGGGGAGAAAAAATGTCAAAGGATAGTTAATGAGAGTAGATGGATCAACTGAGGGCTTTTTGAGGATGGGGAGTACATAGGCACAACCAGCAGACAGGGAGAGATTGAAGATAAGTGAAAGAGTTGGGATGAAGGAGTAGGTGATCAGCTGGAGAAGACAGGCTGGAGCACTTGTGCATTTAGAAGGGTTTGCCTTGACAAGCAGAAGGGCCACCTCTTTGTGTGAGACAATGGTGAAGGAGGAGATAGTAACAGAAAGCATCTGGGAGATGTTAAATGAGGAAGAAGAGAAAAGAGGGAGTTCTTAGTGAATGTCGTAATTTTTTTTCAGTGAAATATGAAGCAAGGTTATCAGCTGAGAGAGGAGCAGGAAGGGGAGCCATGGGAGGTTTGAATAGAGATAAAAAGGTTGAGAAGACCTACTGAAGTGAATTGGATAGTTAACTAGGGAAGTATAAAATGATTGTCTTGGTGCAGTGAGAGCGAAGGTTGCAGGTGATAGAAGTATTCCATGGATAAGGCTTTGCAGGTCAATATTGGCAATATGGTGAGAGTCAAGGGAATCAAGAAAACGAGACAATATAGAATTGAACCAGTTCACCAAGGGGTCAAGATGGGGAAGCGAAGAGAGTACAGCTAGTGCAAGAGTGATAACCTGGGGAAGAACTGAGAAATCAAGAGACTGGAGTTAAGGTGATGCTGAAGAACAAACTTTGGGGTTGTAAGGCAGGGAATAGATGCAATGACAATAGATTGTAATCAGATAAAGGAATTTTAGAGTTCATGAACATGAACGTGGTACATTTGCAAGTGATGGTAACATAAAAGGTATGGCCATTTTTTCTGTGTGAATAAGGTAAAGTCAAAGAGTAGGTCATATGCTATGAGCAAGTTGACGAACTGCGAACTTAGAGTCTTTAAGAGAGGGAATTGAAGTCCCCTAGTATGAAGGCAAGAGTTAAATGGAAGAGTTTTTGTAAGGCGGTCACTGAATTAATTAAGAAAACATTCTCCAGGTCAGTAGATAACAGCTACCAGAATTTTGACTGCGTAGTTGATCTGGATTGAATAACCTCAAAGGAGGCAAAGTTACGGAGTGATAATGGTGGAGGGAGAAGCTGGATGTGGCAATGTGGAGAAAATTATTAGAACTCCTCCACCTCAACCAATGGGTTGGAGGCAAGAGGGCGAAATCAATAAAAGTGCAACCAGTGCTGAAAAAGGAGACCAGGGAAACTTTCATTCTAAGAAGTCAAAATTAAGTGAGAGAAAGAAGGTGGAAGGAGGGGGGAAGGAAAAGATTTAAGAAGAAAGAAAGTTGTCTATGGAGAAAGTATTCCAGAAAGCACAATGGAAAGGATGGATAGCTTTAGAGTGGAATATTATGGGGGTTGGCTTGGGGGAAAAGGGAATAAAAGGTCAAGCAGTGGGGAACAGAGAATGAGTTTAAGTTGGAGGTTCACAATCATTGAGATAGGGAAGGTATGACCAGGGGGGAATTTGATGAATGAGTTCAGGTGGATTTTTATTTTCAACAGGGGTTTGATCTCAGGGTAGAATACTCTCAGGGCCTTAGGCAGTTCAGGTGAGGGGGAAACGTTCTGGCTTCTGACAGAATGGTGCTTACGCTCTTCTAGGAACCCACAGCAGGTACACAGATAAGCCATCATGAAGTAATTTGAGGAAGAGAAGAGCACCAGCTACTGGAAGGGGAAGTCAAGGGAAAGCTTCATGGAGGAGATGACATTTAGACCAAGCCTTGATGGAAGATAAAGATTCTGAAAGACAGGGATACGGTCAAGTGCATTCCAAGAACAGAGAAAAGCACGAAGGCAAGAGATGAAACACAGGATCCTAGGAGCTAGTAGGGACCCCTGTTTAGCTGAAACTTATGGTGCACAAAGAGTAATAATAGAAAATATAACTAAAAAGGTAAGACTGTGGAGGACCTTAAATGCTAGGCTGAGTGTATGTTTTTACCCTAGAGGACACTACTCTTTTGAACAGTGAAATTATAAGCTTACACCCATCTCCTACCTCAGTCATTCTCATCCTCCTTAAATGAACATGTACCAGGAACTAGAATTCTTAGCTGCAACTCTGTTGAAAGCATGTCTCTAGGTAAGAGAGGGGGGAAAGAAACAAGAAGCATTCTTCCTTCCCTTTGCTCTCTTCCTTACCCTCATCACTTCTCATACTCACCCTTTTGGGAGAGGATAGCCCACAAACTCTATGTCAAGCTTTTACCTCTGGTTTTAATGAGACAAATCAAGCTGGGAACTGGGAAGAAGTGTATTTATAATTTTTTAAAATGCAAATTGATGTTTGGATGGTTCAAAGAGGTTGTTCATCTTCTTCCAATACTCAGCAGCAAAGTCTAAGAGAATGTGATGGGGAAGGGGGCAATTCTATGAAGTTGGGTATCATTTTCTCTGAAAGAATGGCAATATAAATTGTAAAAATTCTCTCTCTCCTCTCTCTCTCTCTCTCTCTCTCTCTCACTCTCTCTCTCTCTCTCTCTCTCTCTCTCTCTCTCTCTCTCTCTCTCTCTCTGTTACTCTTTCCATCACTTTGTCTCTCTCTGTCTCTATCTCTTTCCATTTGTCTGTCTCTCTATGTCTGTGTATACATATATCTAGATGTAGATATAGCTATATATAGCTATGTATATGTGTGTATATATACAAATATACATACCAACAAATATATATATATGTGTGTGTATTTGTACATGTATATGTGTGTATCTACATATCTATATCTATCTAATCGAAGATGAAATGCCCAGCCCTCATAGGATTGCCCCCACATCATATTCTTCCACAATTCACAGCTGAGCCTTGGAAAGAGGCAAACAAGCTCTTTTGCCTTATATCTGACCCTCTCTAGGGAGCATTCTACATTTCTGACTGTAAATACACTTCCTCCTAGGTCAATTTGTCTCTAAAACTGAGAGTCCAGGATACACAAGTTCCCTCCTGCCAGCTTCTTCACTGCCTCATCTGAAGTATGCAATGGATCCTGCTCTGCTTTTCACTACATGGCATCCCCAAAGATTTCTCCCCCTTAGGGACCTCATCCCCAGGGATACTTTTAAAAACTGAGGGAATAAACACACAGTCTATCAACTGATGCTATATTTATCCACACAAGGGTATTTTCTTTAACTACAACTAAAGACCCCACTTTCCTTCTCCCCTGTGGCATAACCCATATAGAATCCTCTTAAGGAAATTCTTCCTCAATTAACACTGCCTACAAAACTTTCTTTTGTTCTCTGTGGTTGTTTCCTGTTTTCTGGCTCTCTATAACAAAGTTGACAATGGCCTCTGTTTATGTATCATTGAAGTAAAGAAGAAACCTTGTAATTTCCTTAATTTTTTTGATGGCCAGTAATTGCTTTTATTCATATAGATAAAGCAATGAAAATAATACCATCAGAATCAAGTATTAGGTGAGATAGGACTTGGAAATCCAAAGTGTGGCTATTTCCCTCAGTGGTGTAGATTGCAACCCCTCAATGATTTATTATCTTGTGCAGTTAATGTCCATATTCTCCCTAGGATCTTCTCACTTGCCCAGGGTTCCATAGCTAATAAGTGTCTGAATATGATGCAGTATTCAAACGCCAATATTTTTGACTCCTGGAGAAATACTCTATCCACACTATCAAACTGCCTCTTAACTCCTTACCATTGGGTCCACAGCTACACTATCTGCTGAAGCAAAGTGGCCATACCCTCTAGCTTTTAACCTTGTAACTCACATTCACATTAGTTGTAACAGAGAGAATAAGGTATAATGACATTCAGCAATAATAATGATGAGTATACATTACTTCTGTGTCTGTAAGAAGTGGCTGATACTCTCACATTGAACAGATTCCCACACTACACAAATTGACCTCCAAAGGAGGTTCCTCTATCATGCAGCTCCTTCAGCCCTCATTCCCATGGGGAGGAAAAAAGGATTGATGACCCAATTTCTGGCCAAAAAAAAAAAAAAACTCAAAACAAAAACTTTGGTCATGTTCACGTAATGTATTGCTTTCTTCTACTAGTCTTAGTGATTCTTGGAAAACAGAGCACACAGTAAAGCTGACTCTTAGAAAAGTATCTTAGCAGGACTTTTAGAAACCAACCAATGCAATCTTAAAAGCAAAAGGGAAAACAGCATGGCACAGTTCCCAGGGTCTATATTTAAAAAGATGTCAGTGCAGGGGGGAAGTAAAAGGGATCCCCTGCTGGTCATGAAAAGGTAATATAAAAATGAAACACTTTGTTTCAGGATCACAGATTCAAAGCTGGAAAGGGCTTCTGAGGTCATCTAGTCCAACCCCCTTAATTTACATATGAGGTAACTGAGGATCAGGGAAATAAAGTGACTTGTCAAGGTCAAACAGGTAGAAAGCATCAGAGGTAGAATTTATTTTATTTTATTTTATTTTTAATTTATGGAATAAAACAAGCACTTCTATAATACAGTATAAAAAAGATGATTGCACATGAAACTGCAAATGTATTATTTACAACTTGGTATTCCTTTTAAATATATAATAAAATTATCATATAAATTTCTTTTTTCTTTTTTTCTCCCCTTCCCCCACCCTGCCCTAGAGATGGCTACCATTAGACACAACTATGTGCATATGTGTGTGCGTATATATGTATATATATATATACATATATGTATATGTATACATACACATATACAAATAATATATATTCATACATGTATATGTAAAATCATTATATGCTTACTTCTTTATTAATTCCAGTCTTTTGAGTCTTAAGCCAGTGTTTGTTTCTTTGTATCATATTGTCTCAAACAAAAACCCTATGATTTCCTTCAATTATAGCTTAATGATCAAGTCTCTACCTCTCTGGGACTCAGTTTCCTCATCTTTAAGCTAAAAGATTTAGATCAGGTGATCTCTAAGGTCTCTTCCTGGTTTACAGCATATAATCATTCAATTATGCTTGATATCTGAAGATGACTAATTTCAAATAGTGAAAATAGGAGGAAAAAAAACCAAACCACTGTACTTGCAATCCCAATACCTGAGTTTAGTTCTTTGACTTACTAGAGGTGTAATCTTGGACAAGTCCTCTAATCTCCAAACTTAAGTTGCTTTGCCTATAAAATGAACATAATTACCTTTCTATCCCCCTCTGTATTGGGGCACAGTATGATATAATGGGAAGGATAATGGATTTAGAAGTAGAAGGAAGACCTAGTCTCCAATCCTGGATCTACAGTTTGCTCCTGGTATTGTTGTTTCTCCTTCACTTTTGATGATGTCCTGACTCACCCATGAATTGGATTTAAGTGAGGCACAGTTGAGCAAAATCATCAGCCTCACTCTGTCTTCTAGAGTTGAAGTCCAGTGGTGGGACAAAAGTCAGGATGACTAGTGATGGCCCCGGATGCAGTGGATGATCCTGGTGTCCTCCATGTTTGACCAAGCTTGCTTCAGTCACCTTCGTGGCCACTGGAACAAATTATTCTCATCTACCCATCCCACCTGGGAACGTCTTCACATGGTTGGGGTAGATATCCCCCTAATTCTCCAATAGCTTTGAGGCCTGTCAGTTACCCTCAGCCTGGTTTAGCCTGTCTGCCAAGATGATGTGTGGCTGCTGCATATGTTACAGCTTCTTCAAGCCACAGGTGAGAGTTAAATAACTTAACTTGGCCTCTATTCTCTCATCGATAAAATTAAAGGGCTGAATTAAATGGCCTTTAAGATGTTTTCTAGTTCTAACTCGCTGATCCAATGTATAGCACATGATAGACATCAAACACTGTACAAATATAAGTTGTCATCATGAGCTGACCCCACCAGAAAACTTTGATGAACAGAGAAGCCAAGCTCCAGATAGAACATGGTCCCTGCTGATGATGCTGCAGGAGATGGGACCTCCTATTATGAGCCATCACGGTAAGGTCCCACAGTCTCACCTCTATTATCAGGTTATTATTATTTTGGTCAGAAGGAGAATATAGGTTAGTTAGTGGAGGGAATATTTAAAGAGCAAGATCTATTAGGCTGTAGAATGGCCTCCAGAGAGAAGTAGTGAGATTTTCTCCCTTGAGTCAATGAAATTACATTGGGTCAAGGCAAGTAAATTGACAGGGAGGAGATAATGAAATGATTTTTTTAAAGCTAATTGCAATGACTCTGAAATATTAGGAACAGGTCCTTTGCTTAACTGATTTTGTTTTAATTGACTGGTATTACCCATTTCAACAGCACTTTATATTGGCAAAGTGCTTTGCATGACTTTGAAATCACTTAATCCTCAGCTCAGTGTTAGCATCTTTTATATTACCAATTCTCTACTTCTACCCAGGAGAATACAGACTCACAGAAGAAGGAAGTAATTTGATGGAAGTCACATAAACACAGGGCTCAGAAGGACTTACAACCAGAAGACTAGGGCTAGCTGTGCTTATCCAGTTTGGAATCTCAAGAAAGAAACATTATTCCACACTCCCCTGCTAACTATTAGGTTTACTGAATGCATTAGAAGCATCTGATGGTACACTCATGCACAAAAAAATGGATAAAAAAACTAATTCACTCCACATTCTCCCTGAATCTCAACCTTGCTCTGGTATAAACGTGTATCACATCCTCCTACTAGACTATATGGTCAGTGAGAGCAGAGATACCATTACCTCTGCCTCTTAGAATCCCTAGCTTCCTTCAAAGCTGAGATCAAATATTGCCTCCTACATGAGACTTTTCCTGATATTCCCAGCTGCTAGTGCTTCCCTCCTCTCTCAAAGCCAAAATCACCTTGTATTTTCCTTGTAAATATTTTTTGTATACTTATATGTGCATGAGCTGCTTAGCTGGAACTGAATGTAATGCAAGAACAGTGATCTATTACCTCTCTCATGCTTCTGATCTTTACCTTCCTGAGGCAAGTGAAGCAAAGACTACTGTGAGTTACTGGAAGGCAGTGTGGCAGTAAACTGCATTCTCCTATTCTAGTACCATATGGTCGTGAGTACATGGTACCTCTATTTCTTTTCTGCTTGTTTTTCCCTAAGCTTAGCCAATTAAGTATACAGAAGTGGAACTGACCTGGTTTAGGTCTTATGAACTTTGAATAGTCAAAAGAGTCATCAGAGGTCCCACTAGCAGCTCTTAGAGATGGATGACAAGAGACAGAGAAAGTGCCTGCCGATGGATGCGGAAAGACAGTTACCTGAGGATGGCAATGGTTTCGTGGGTAGTGAAACCTCCCCACCAATGACAGAATGACTGTCATGTGATATATCAAGTGATGGCTTTGAGCCCTAAAAAGCATAGACTCAGAGTCTAGCAGAGAACTAAACCTAAAGGAAAGTCCATGAAAAGGAAGAAAAGGACTTCCAAGTCCAAGAATTGGGAGATACCACTTGCCCCTTACCTATGTGCTTTATGGCCTTTGTAGTTTTATTCTTCTTTCCCCAGAGACTTCATGTGTGCAAGGGAAGATCAGGTCCCTGGTTTAGAGGGATTGTTTTATAACTATTGTTCTTCTGATGTCTTTTTTTAGGAAATCCTTTTTCTAAAAATTAAGAGTTCTACTCATTTATTGATAATAATGAACATATCAGATGGGAACTCAGTAGCTATAGTGTTAAAAACCCCAGCCTCTCAGTGTTATCTCTTGAACTATGAGAAGAGTAGAAATTGGCTGCCTTCTGGGGATCCAGACTAGCAGCACAAGATGGAGTTGGAAAAGGTAGCCCAGAAGGAAAGACACAATTATATTAATCGTGAGTAAACTGGATGAGGATATGTGTATATATATATATATATATATATGGCGTAATAGCATTCCTTTGTTGATCAGGCTATGCATTTATGAAATATTCTCTGTTCCAGTCAATGAGACCCCCCCATCCCCTTCTTCTTCCCCCTAGGGGAGGGATCTAGTCTGACCAGGTTATATCAATATCAGAATTAAATAAGCACTTACCTAAATCTTCATTTCATCCTTTTATCAATCATGATTTAGTAGTAAAGAAAAGAAAACAGCTATTTGGAAAGAACATTGGTCTTAGAACCACAATAGAACAGTAGGGGCTTAATAAATGCTTATTGACTGACTGAATGAATCCAAATACCTGAATTTTGGTCCTTGCTCTGCCAGTTAAGAGCAGTGTAACCTTGGACTAAAATCTCTGTGGGCCTCAGTTTCCTTCTGTAAGATGAAAATGCTAGACAATACAATTTCTTTTTGGGGGGAGGGTCTTTAAATGTTTTGTTTTTCCAATTACATGTAAAACATTTTTTCAGATTCATTTTTTAAAATTTCATTTCCAAATTCTCTTCCTCCCTTCCCTACCCTCTCACTAAGAGGACAAGCAATTTGATATAGGTTATACATGTGCAATCATGCAAAACACATTTCCAAATTAGTCAGGTTGTGAAAAAATACAGACTAAAAAAAACCCGTGAAAAAATAAAGTAAGAAATAATATGTTTAGATGTACTTTCAGACTCCATCAGCTCTTTCTCTGGAGGTAGATAGCATTTTTCATCATAAGTCCTTAGAAATTGTCCTGGATCTTTCTATTGCTAAGGATAGCTACGTGATTCACAATTGATCATGGTACCATGTTGCTATTACTGTGGACAAACTATACAATCTCTAAGGTCTTTTCCATCTCTGAAATCTTGGGAGGTTTACGAATAGTTTTATCTGCTAAAACAATTGTTTCATTGTTGCTGTTATTTGTGTTTTGCATGTGTGTATCTACAGTCACCCATAATGAATTCTCCAACCACACAGGTCAAGAACAAGTAGGGACTTCAGTGGAAATTGGCAGGTTCTAAACTTTGCATTTGTGGCAATAAATCCAAATTACTTTAGGAACTGGTTTCTGAGTTCTATATTGTCAATCTCTAAAACAAGATACTAGGCAGGGGTTTAAGCTACCAAGAAGAAAATTATTTTCTTTTAATTTTGGGGACCAACATTTCAATGCATCAGTGTCACTGAGGAGTCTCGAAGCCTCCTTAGAATGGAAGCTCCATGAAGACAACTTATTACTAAGTGGAAGGTAGTCAAAGATAAAACCTTAATTCTGGATTAAAACAGGGACCAGAAGCACTAAACTTAAGCTAAATCAGGAGAGTTAGATAGCCATCTCACCAAAGAGTCACAGAGAAGTAGACCTTAAGGAGTCAAAGTCAGATGAGATTACTAGCATAAACACATAAGAACAGTTCTTGGGAGAACATGGGACATCAGGAATGGACGGGGATCATAAATGCCAAATAGTTCAGTTTAGGAACAAGAGCTCAGTTCCATCAGGACAAGGAAAGTGGGTTGTCTTCAGCATTGGCTCCAGCTGAACACCCCTTTGTCCCTTTAATAGCTAAAGTGATTTTTTGCTGGTGTAAGCAGGCCACAACCCCTCTGACTTATCTCTTAAGAAGATAATAATCTATAGTCATTAAACATTTGTTAATATTCTACTACATGCCAGGCTTTGGGGATACAAATAAAAAAAATAAAGAGAGGCCCTGCCCTCATGAAGGTTACAGTTCAATGGGGAAAGACAATACACAAAAGGAAGCTGAAAAGGTGGGGAGAAGGGAGAAGTGGCACCAGAAGGTACCGACCTGGGAGCGTGATGTTCCTATAGGAATAACTGATGGGAAATGAGTTAATCTGGAAAGTTCTGGGGCCCCCGTGAATGAAGGCTTTGGGAAAAGTTTATTTCTCTGCTCTCTAGCCCTCCAATCAGAGGGAAGAGACCGCTGAGAGTGTTGAGAAGGTGATGAGTATCAAAGTTGGGTCAATCTCCATGATGAGATTTCAGGTCATCAGCTTATCCTGGGAGAAGCAAGATGTTCCAGGTGTTAAAACCAAGCAGAGCAGCTGATGGAAAATGAACAGTAAAAATGAAAGTAAGATTTTTCAGAAGCCAGTAATTGGTAGAACCCCATCTTGGTTATTTTTATCATGGTGAAGAGAAACACACTATAAGCACTCACATTTGTTGAATATAACTGAACTGGGACCACTGACCATAGGTCATAAGTATTAATGTCAATATGTAAAATAATAATGTACATATCACAGTTGTATTTTTCCTTATTTCTGAAAGACTTCTCTTGAAGTGCTAAAACTGGAAAATATTGTTTCAGATAGTCAGGAAAGAACAGACTTACCCTCTGTGTTAAGTAAGGTAACAAAAGATTAAAGTTTTACTCTGTTAATGGGTTGAAAATCCTATAACCACACTGGAACCATGTTCCATTTAGTGATTTTCAGACCTCAGGTAGAAGTCCACTCCCACCCCCACAACCCACTTTTGCATGTAAAGTATCAAGGAAAACACAAACAAATTCAGTACTGACTACTCTTATTCCAATGTTTCTGGAATCAGAATTATCTGAACTATAGCCCAGGACCTTCTAAGAGCAAATTTGAAGACCACTGGAAAAGGAGAATAATGATGAATCTAGCATTTCCCAGGATTCCTGGAATGTTACTCAGCATCAGGTCAACCCATGATGGTTTAAATTGGTCATTAGATAACGCCAGTGGTTTAATGTTGATTCTCAACTTAGTCAGCTAGTAACATTGATGAACAAAAGAGAAAGGGAGTGATCCCTTTTATAATTTGAGTCAAGTTTCTGGAGCTGCCTAGAGGGAGTTAGGAGGTGGTACAGTGGATAGGTACAGTGGTTAGGGTTCTGGGCCTTGAGTCAGGGAGACCCAATTTCAAATCCGACACTTACTAGCTATGTGACCCTGGGCAAGTAACTTAATCTTAGTTTCCTCAATTGTAAAATGAGGATACTAGCACTTGATACCCAGGGTTGTTATGAGGATCAAATGAGGTAATATCATAACGGGCTTAGCATAGAATCTAGCATATAGTGGGTGCTTAATAACTGCTTGTTTCCTTCTTTCTTTCCTCCCTCCTTCCTTCCATCCCTTCCTTCCCTCCCTTCCTCCCTCCTTCCCTCCCTTCCTTCCTTCCCTCCCTTCCTCCCTTCCTTTTCTCCTTCCTTCCCTTCCTTCCTTCCCTCCCTTCCTTCCTTCCCTCCCTTTCTCCCTCCCTCCCTTCTTCCCTCCTTTCCTCCCTTCCTTCCTTCTCTCCCTCCCTCCCTCCTTCTTTCCTTCCTTCCTTCCTTCATTCCTTCCTTCCTTCCTTCCTTCCTTCCTTCCTTCCTTCCTTCCTCCATTAATATTAAATGAAAGCAAGAGCTTTCTTTGCCCCTTAATCAAAAGGCATGCATTCATAAGTGTGACAATTCAGTATTTCTTATTTAATGTTTACTCTTTTGTTATAGGAGCCGTGTTTATCATCAGGCACTACCCTGTATGGGTCATTTCTTTTCATGGGTAGCCTGATCTTTCCACTCAAGTACCTAATACCACCAGCACCGACTAACCCATCAACACAGTCACCTCCTGTTGGTGCTATGATGGTCACATTCATAAATGACAGCTTTGGAGATGTTCCACAGTGTTTCTGCAGCCTTCCTTTAATAGTGAAAGAAGAAACAAACCAGATAGAAAGTACCAGGCACCCAATGGGTGCACCTGCAGTTTCTCTCTCCCTCCAATGGAGAGGGTAATGGCCCTCCCCCACCCCCAACCCCTGCTAAGGGTTGTGAGAGAATTAGGACTGGAAAAACTGAGATGTTATGCAATCCATTAGTCAGTAATGTGGATAAGTGCCTCTGGTACTGTAAAAACAAACTCATAAAATTCCAGCTGCCCAGTCTATCTGCTCTGCTCACTGATCCCTGGCTTTCCTGGACACAGTGAATAGTGCCCACAGTATCTCAGAGGTCACCAGCAGCTAAGAAAATAAATATTATTTTTAATGTGAGCATATCTTACATAATCTTTGCCAGAGGCTTCATTTTTTTTCATTTTCCCCCATTTTAGCAGGTAAACAAAACAGGAAATGAAAATCTAAATACATATTTTGTAGGAAAATAAAGGATCCAATTTCAAACCTCCCTAATGCCAGTTTCTTGCTTTAATACATCCTGCTGGATTAATCATTAGATAAATGTGATTTCTTTGTGAGTGCTTACACCTTCTTTTGATTCCTTGTAATAAGTTCCGCTGATAAAGGTTTAATGCCAGGAAGCTCCATCTATCTCACAGACATATTAGAATCTTTCTAGTATCCCTTTGAGGTAGATGGAATACAAGGGAGGCCGACACCCCCACCTTCCATTATTTTCCTTCCCTACACAAGATTTCTGAGCAGCTAGATGGTTCTGGCCTGAAGTCAGGAAAACTCATCTTCCTGAATTCAATTCTAGCCTATAACACTTACCAGCTGTGTGACCTTAGACAAGTCACTTAATCCTGTTTGCCTTAGTTTCCTTATCTGTAAAATAAGCTGGAGAGGGAAATGGCAAACCACTCTAGTACATTTGTGATAAAAATCCAAATGGGGTGTTGAAAAGTCGGGCATGACTGAAACAACTGAACACCAACAACAAAAGGAGTGGAATAAAAAGGCCCTCCATAGTCCTCCCAAATTCAGAGAACAATAGGCCAACAAAAGAGCTTCAAACAGTTGACTTAGTCATGTGGATTTGAAGAATCAAAGGGGATTATGATGGAAATTCAGGACTAGATCAGAAATTACATAAGGGTTATCCTTACAGAGTACAGACTTAGCAATCAATGTAGATTATAAACATGGAATCCCTCCACCCAACCTATAGGGCATGGGGGACATGTTGCTGACTTCACTGGTCAAAGAATTTGAACTCTAGCTGGGCATTGTGGGAGTTTGTATTGGTAATTGAGGTGGGATTTTCTTTTACTGTTTTCTCTTTTAGCACTTATTTAATCAAGTGCCCTTGAAGAGTCTGGACTTTGTTTCTTTGATTAAATCAGGAGTCTTTGATGACCTCCTTGCCTCAAGGGAAAGCCTAGGCCACTTGGGTTTAAGATGCATATTTGCAACGCTTTTTAGGTCATGTGGGTGAGTTGCATGTGTGATACCCTTTGACCCTGAATAGAATATATAAACTCAAGAGGTTGGTATCTTCCCTTGGGGCTCTCAGCCACTGGAAGAGTGGCGTGGGACTCTGGCCAACTACTCTAAGAGCCTCCCAGCTCATGAACCCAGATGTTGATACTTTCCTGGTAACTATAAATTGTAATTTGGTCTGTTTATATTGTGTATGTTTGTAATTTGTTTGTATTTGCTCTGAAGTTCAGGTTGCTGACTTTTCCTCCTGAACTAAGTGAGTTATATTTGTATGTTGGATTAACCTAAGATTGTTAACCCCTTAAAATTGCTTTCCTTAGTAAAGCAGATAAAAAGAACCTGTGCTGGCAGCTCTTGTTGCTGGTCTTGTTGGATCTTACACTCCATGACAGCTGCTAGCCGAATTATTGCTACAGAGTTCTAAGCAAGAGAGGGATTTGGAGAACCATTGAAGTTAGGCCGTGGACAGCATGGCAAAAGGTACCCTGAGGAGAAGTGCTGGCATGGGATTCCTCAGCAAAACCAGTAGCAGTAGGGCGGCTATTTAAAACAAAAATCATTTGTCTGTCTATCTATCTGCTTATTTGTTAATAGCTTCACCACAGAGCAGCAGCAACAACAACATTGACGGCTCAGAGTAAGGTAAAAAACCATCTGGGCTTAATATATTTACAATTGGACCTATAGGAACTTGCAGTGGGAGCCAGTCACAAGAGAAATGACAATATTAACCCAACTGACCACAATTGTGAGCACCTGGATCCCTGCCTGGCTTGCCGAAGTGCTTAGGGAGTTACCTATTGGGAAAGAAATTGCTGATTGGCTGACTGTGCCCACTATCTTGAATTGCTTCTGAGACATCATGAATATATCCACTTTCCTACTGAACTTCCCTTTGCCTTATCACTGCCTTGTGAACTAGCATTACTTTTTTGGAGTTTCCTGTTCTCTTAAGCTTTGTTTATTTGCTGTCTGTGCTTTTACAATGGGTTTTGTCTTCAGATAAAATATGCTGACTTTTACAGGATTCTGAGGAAGTGTTCGCTGTGGAGTAATGTGTAAAAGGAGAAACAATGGCCAGTGGAGATAGTTTTCATACTGTATTGTGGAGCAGAGGGGCCAATATTAGCTTGGTGGTTAGAAAAATAAAGACTTCTTCCCTGGTCTGGGGGTTCAAGGCTTACTGAATTCCATGAATATTCTCTAGAACTACCTCCCTGAAATAGTAGAGGGAAAAGAGAGAGGTGAACCTAGGAAACATATTGTCCTGGATTTAATGAAAAAACAAGCAAAAAAACAACAGAAACCTATATTAAGCTTTCTGGTGATTCAAAGGGATGCTTCACAAGGAAATAATGGAAGCTGCACTACAGTTTACCGATTTAAGAAACACCAAAAGTCCCAGTTAGAATTATATATCAAAAGGTTACTATCTTTCATGGACTGACAGACAACAAATCCCCATACTACAAACACAGACCTCAAAATATTCTGAACTGAATTAATACATTATGCCGGCCTCAGACCCTTGAGTTACTATTTCATAAATTCTAAAGAATAACATTTTAATAATGTTCCCAAATACTCATAATCTCCAAGCTACATGAAATAAAATGCTTTCAAAATATAGAGACATTGAGAAGAACATAAAATCAAGTGGGAGGAGGATGATATATATATAAATATGCAGAGAATGAGCAGATATCCTAATAACCATATTCAAATGGAGAGGACTCCAGGAAGATGGTGGAATAGGTTAGAAAATTCCAAAATAGCACCTCAGGGCAAATATAGAGTGGCAAAAATAAATAAGAGTACAGGCAGAACAGTGGTCCTCCTGGGACAATTCTAGAAGTTCTGAAGAAAAATCCCAGGACAAGATTTGGTCTCTGTGAAGAATAAACACCTCCAGGCTAGTTCTGCTTAAATAACAAGCAGTGAGCCCTAGGGTTAGCTTGGTTCAGAAGCAGTCTCGGCCCCAACTACAGGAACTTTTATCTCCTGAACAGTGAGAGGAGTTGGGTGTCTGAGCAGGGGAAGATTGAGGGAACCTTTGCCAACAAAGAGTGCCAGAGCCAGCTGTTCTGCTGAGATGTGGCCCTGGGTAAGAAGAAAATAGCACACACCTGGTGATTGCAGAAGCAGTGGGGCTGAGATGCTGCTGGCTGTGGGTACTTACAGGAGGCTGGAAATCTTGGTTTCAGGTCCAGGTCAGAGGGGAGAACTGAAGGAGGATCTGAGGCACCATCCCCCATACCCCAGGATGAGAGGTAATTGCAAAAATTAAGCTATTACAAAAAAAAAGCACAGGCAAAGGAGAAAGAATCCAAACATTGAAAGTTATTATGGAAATAGAGAAAAGTGGAGCTCATCTTCAGAGGAGGATACTGAAGCATAGAAACCCTCTCCTAACCCACAAAATAATTTCAAATGGTCTCCTGCCCAAAAAGAATTCACAGAAGAACTTTAAAAAGATTTTAAAAATCAAATGATAGAGAATGAGGAAAAACTAAAAAAAATCCAAGAAAAACAAGATTATAAAAAGAAAATCAACCATTTGGAAAAGGGGATCCAGGATCTTAAGGAAGGAAACAACTCCTTGAAAATCAGAATTAGGCAAAAAGAAGCCAGCAAAGTCATAAGAGACCAAGAAATAATAAAACAAAATATAAATAATGAAAAAATAGAAGAGAATTTGAAACATCTTATAAGAAAAACAACTCATCTGGAGAAGAGATCAAGAAGAGAAAACATAAGAATAATTGGACTAACTGAAAGCTATGATCAAAAAATAATCTTGGTTTAATAATACAAGAAATAATTAAAGAAAATTATCCTGAAGCATTAAAATAAGAAGGGAGAGTAGAAAGAAAAAATCCACTGCTCACTGCCTGAAAGAGATCCTATGAGGAAAACCCACAGGAATATCATAGTCAAATTCTGAAACCTCCAGCTCAAGGATAAAATATTATGAGCAACAAGAAAAAAACAATTTAATGGTGGTGCCACAATTAGAATAATGCAAGATCTAGCAGTGGTGACTCTAAAAGACTACAGGTCTTGGAACATTATATATTGAAGAGCAAAAGAACTGGGGATGCAGCTGAAAATATCATATCCAACAAAGCTAAGCATAATCTTGAATAAAGAAAACAGACATTTAATGAATTGTAAAACTTTCAGGATTCTGTTAAAAAAAACAACACAAACCTAACCTTAATAGAAGATTTGACATAGAAGATCCAAGAGAAATACAAGTACATATTAACAACTAATTATAAGGAACTCAATGAGGACAAACTGTTCAATTTTTGTATGAGGAAATTTAAAATCTATGTATCAGATTGTTATTAGTAATTGGGTAATTCAAAAAGAAAAATTGGGATAGACCTAAGTATTGTATGATTTTTAAAAGTAAAACCATTTAAGAACAGCTAAAAAGATTAATTATTGGATATAAATGAGATCCAAGAGGAAGAACCAACACAGAGGAATTAGATGGGGGAGGAGGGCTAGTAGTTCTGGAAACCTACTTTCATCAGGAATGGGTTCAAGGGGGAGCAATACATATTATACATATATATATATACATATACATATGTATATATATGAATATAAAAGTTTTCTAAATTCAGAAAGAAATAAAACTCTCTAAGGGAACTGGAAGGGGAAGAGGATAAGGGAGGGATTTTTAGAGGGGAGGGTGAGGGAATAGGATAAAGGGGGTTATAGAAAGGTGTTTAGATTAATGAGAATAGGAGGGTAAGGGAGGGATCTTTCGGAGTGTAGGTTAAGTAATAGGAGGGCAAGGTAGCAGGGTAGAAGTAAAGTAGAGCCCATAGGGACAGGAAATAAGAGAAATTAACAAACATAAGATAAAGATCAGGGGTAGAATTTGTTAGGGAAAAAGTAGCAGGGGTGGTGATCATCATCTCAAAGTTAAGGCTAAAATAGGTTTAATCAGAAGAGAAAAATATGAAACTATACTACATGTCTGCATATTCATTAATGTTGTTTTGGACTGTTTAAACAACTAGACAGTATAAAGTTGGAATATTAATCTGGTGTAGAAAATGATGAGCTGGTATACTTGGGAAAATATGGAAAGACTTGGACTTATGAAGGAAGAGGTTATCTACTATCAGAGAAACAGAGGATAGGTAAGTGTAGTATAGTCTTACATAAATGCGTATGAATGTATATCTATAAATGAGTATGATTGTAGATATCTAAGTATATGTATGTGTATGTATGGGCATATGTATGTGCATGTATGTATATATACATATGTTTTAGTGTGTATATGTCTATGTGTGTGTGCATGTGCATGTTTGTGTGTGTGTGTGTGTGTGTGTGTGTGTGTAAAATCTCTGCTCTTAATTATAGCCTTCTCAGGTGGAGGGAGAAAAGAGAAAAAAGAACAAAGTAAAAAGTGCACAGCAGAGAACAAAAGAAAACTTACAATGAAGCAAAGACAGACAGCCTTAACAATATATGAATATGTGCAGTATTTATTATATAGGCTCCTTTGAAATAGAAATTTATTGCTGTGTATGTTGAATCCTCTCTTACATCCTCCTGTGCACATGGCAATGCTTTCTTTTTATTTTGTGTTTAAGTTTCAATATTTAAGTTTATAGTTTTTTTCTTTTCTTATTATTTAAGTTTTAGTATTTAAGTCTAAAATAAAAAAAATTGTATTCAACTATGCAATAGTCTGTAGAACTTAAAGTATAAAGCAAAATATCAGGATAGCAACTTGTCCCAGTGTCATTTGTGTCTTAATTCCATCTAATATAGAATTAGAATGATAATAATAAAAATGACATTATGACAATTCACATTTATATAGTGCCTTAAAGGTTTTCAAAACACTTTATATTTATTCTCTCAGGTGGTCCTCACAACTCTCAGATGATATTATTATCCCCATTTGATAGGAAACTGTATTAGGAGGGCAGAGTTTATAATCTCAAAGAGGATCATAAACATGTCTGAAAGGTTCGGAACCGCCGGATATAAGAAACTCTCAAAGTAGAAGGCAGAAGAATCAAAACATTTATTTAGGCTCCACAGTAACCAACCCATGAACCAGCAACCCCATTTTGATATATTGATCAAAAGCTTCCAGGCCCAATAAGTACGCCTTGAAAGAGTAACCAGGAGGCTACAGAGAAGCATGATTGCGTAAAGCAAAATCATGTTTCCCCCTCTATGGTAATAAGATTACCCACTGGACTGAAGTCTTTGTTCAGCTTCCTCCCGTAGGTCAGCTCTGCTACTGGCAGCTCCTGGTTCAGCTGTGGCTGTGGCTGTAACTGTAGCTGTAACTGTCGCTGTAACTGTCGCTGTAACTGTCGTTGTAACTGTCTCTGGCTCCAACCGGAAAAGGAAAAGAGGATCTTCAAGCTGTCCTCTCCCCTCTTATAGAGTTTTTGACATCATCAAGCACCGCCTGAACGACCAGGGCCGATTGGTTCTTGACTTGGCCCCTCCCCCTAACGTAGCCGTTAACACCTCCCCTCAGCCAGCCCCATGACTCATCACACAGGAAGTTGTCTGGTCCTGCCCCGGAAGAGCAAGCCCCAGCATCCAGGGAAGCTCAACGAAGCGAGCTGAGTCATTCAAAGAAAACAAAGTCCATTCTGGCTACAGAAACTGAGCCTCAGAGAGTTTAAGTGACTTGCCCCTTGTCACATGGTTGGAAAGAATCTGAAGCTAGATTTCAGTTCAGATCTTCTTGACTCCAAATTCACTGTAACTATTATATTGCTCTGAGTCTAGAACATGGCCTTTTCTGCTGTTGACCTGCCAGGTTTCTGTGATGAAATTCAGGTACTGAGCTGAATTTAGGTGACCTGGAGGCTGCATAGGATGGGTATGAACTACCCCAAATGTGCTTTTCTATAGCAGAAATATATTTTATGACCATAAGAAAAAGAACAAGCATTTATTAAGCACCTATAATATGGCAGGCACTGGGTAAAACACTTTCCAAATGTTATATCATTTGATCCTCACAACAATCCTGAGAAGCAGATGCTACCATTATGCCCATTTTACAGTTGAAGACACTAAGAAAGAGAGAGATTGAGTGCCCATGATCACAAAGCTAGTAAGTATCTAGGCCAGATTTGAACTCAAATCTTCCTGACCCCAGACTCAGTATTCTATCTACTGAGACACTTAGCTCCTTCTAGGTATAAGACTAAGCTTCTTCAATCAGTCAGTGAATGTTGTTCGATCTCCTACTATGTGTCCAATAGTATATTGGAATAGTAGAGAAGTATTTAACAAAGGCAAGGCTCAAGGTTCTCATTTTCCTACTGAATACTTAGTACAACTGAGAAAACACTTGCACTTGGGTAAGTCACTTAACCCCAATTTCCTTGTCTCCTCTCCTCCAAAAAAAAAAAATGAGAAAACACTTGCCTATGTTTCCTGGTCTAAGAAAGTCTAATTTTCCTTAGGTTTGCCTAAGTTTCCTAGAAACCTGGAGTTGGAAAGAATATTAGAGGTAGTGTGTTCCAATGTCCAGTCAACTGGAAATAAGACTTTCTATAGAATACCTAATGAGTGGGCATGTAACCTAAGGACCTCTGGTGAAGGAGAGCTTGGGAGCAGAGCTAAGATGGCACAGTGAATTAAGCATTTATGTTGAAGTGTTCCAATAAACCCTGTAGACAATTGTTAAAAAAATTCATCGGATCAAATTCTGAGTGGTATAACAAAAAAAGGTCTTAATGTCTAATTTTCCAGGCTAGGATACTATAGAGAGCAGAAAGAGAGGTCTACAACACTGGAACGGGAGTTGGGCAGGAGCATACCATCCCAGAAGTGGCTCTGGTTGGGGGAAGAGGAAACAGCAATAGCAGTGGCTGTGCTAGTAGCAGCAGTGGTGATGCCAAGAATGCTCAGTGCCTAAGGACAGTAAAGGGACTGAACATCTGATCAGAAAGATATTACTGTGGACCCCTGTGCTAGTACTGGGCACAGGATCCAGTACCATTTGGCAGTGCCTTTGCTCATTACCCATTTCCAAGTCTTGGTTCCAAGGTGGAGAGGAACAATTATAGTATGTGGTTATGAGAGAACAGAAGCCCTATCTGGGTAGGGATTAGAGTGCATACTGAGAGAATAGTGACCAGAACTCCCCTGGATCACAACAACTTAGAAGTACCCAAAACTTACAGACTCTTGGATCTAATCATAGAAAACCAGTCCAGCCATTCCCCTTCCCCCCTGCCAAAGTGAGCAGAGCCCAACTCTAACATGAAATCTAAATTCAAGTAATAGGCTAAAAAATGAACAAACAACAACAAAAAAGAACCTGACCATAAAAATCTTATATGGTGACAGGGAAACTCAAGACACAAACTCAGAAGAAAACAATGAGTTGAAAACATCTACAAGCAAAGCCTCAAAGAAAAATGTAGATCAGACACAAACACAAGAAAAACTCCTAGAGGAGCTAAATAAATAGATTTTTTAAAGGGCAAAAAATATTTTAAATATGAAACAAGAATGAGAGAGGGAAAAGTAGGAAAAGAACTAAGCACAATGCAAGAAAATTATGAAAAGAGATTTAACATTTTGGTAAAAGAGGTACAAAACTTCAATGAAGAAAATAACTTTAAAAATTAGAATTGTTCAAGTGGAAGCTAACAGACATCAAGAAACAATAAAACAAAATCAAAAGAATGAAAAAACAGAAAATTTGAGCTATATCACTGGCAAAACAACTGACTTGGAAAACAGAAAAGAGATAATTTAAGAATTATTGGACTACCAGAAAGTCATGATCAAAGAGAGATGCTAGAGATCATATTTCAAGAAATTATAGAGGAAAACTGCCCAAATATCATAGAACCAAAGGGCAAAGTAAAAGTGGAAAAAATCTACCAATTACCTCTTAAAAGAGATTCTAAAATGAAAACTCCCAGGAATATTGTAGCCAAATTCCAGAGCTTCCAGGTCAATGAGAAAATACCGCAAGCAGCCAGAAACTAATAATTCAAAAACAGTAACATCAGTTCAGGATTACACAAGATTAGCAGCTACCATTATAAAAGAACAGAGAATTTAGAATATAACATTCCAGAAGGCAAAGCATAGAGGATTATTACCAAGAATAACCAAATACCAGCATAACTACACAATCCTACAGAAGGGAAAAATGGATATTTAATGAAATAGAGGATTTTCAAGCATTTCTGATGAAAAACCTAGAGCTTAATAGAAAATTTGACATTCAAACACAAGACTAAAGCGAAGCATAAAAAGGCAAACACAAAAAAGAAATCAAAAAAGGATTTAATAATGTTAAACTCCTACATTTCTATATGAGAAGATGATATGTGTAACTCCTAAGAACATTTTCGTTTTTAGAGCAGTTAGAAGGAGTCTACGTAGGCAGGGGCATGGATGTAAGTCTATCATGTTGGGATGACCTAAAAAAATAGAAATTTGATAAAGAAGGGTGTTCTGGGAGAAGGGAGAAGGGAGAGGAAGAATGAAAGAAATTATCTTACATAAAAGAGGTACACTAGGAAGTTTTTATAATTGAGGAGGAAAGGGAGAGTGGGCATTGTTTGAACCTTACTCTCATTCGAACAGGTTCAAAAAAGGAACAATGTATATACATACATACATCTACATATATATGAATACACACACACACACACACACACACACACACACATACAATTGGGTACAGAAATTCATCTTACCCAACAGGGAAGAAGGAGGGGAAGGGGCTAACAGAGAGGGAGAGATGGTAAGAGGGAGGAGAAAAAATAGATAAAAGGAGGTAGTGATTAAAAGTTAAACAGATTTTTGAGGAGGGGACAGGGTTAAAAAGAAGAATAAATAGAATAAAATAGGATGGAGGGAAATATTAATAATATCTTTGAATGTAAATGGGAGGAGATCACTCATAAAATGGAAGTCGATAGCAGAATGGATTGGAAACCAGAATCCACCAATGTGTTGTTTACAAGAGAAATACTTGAAACAGAAAAAAAAATACACAGAGTTAAAATAAGGAGCTGGAGCAGAATCTATCATGCTCCAGCTGAAATAAACACACCTGGGGTAATAATTATGATCTGAGACAAAGCAAAAGCAAAAAGAACTTAATGTGGAACATAGCAGCAAATGTCATGACATGCAAATTATTGAAGGGAAAGCTAAAAAGTTAAATGAGTTACAGGAGGAAATGGACAGTAAAACTATTACTATTTTATTATACAGTAAAACTATTAAGTTGGGAATTTAATTTACCCATTTAAGACCTAGATAAATCTAGCCATAAATAAGCAAGAAGGAAGTTAAGGAGATGAATAGAACTTCCGAATAGTTAGACATGTCTAAAATCCTCATCAAATTAGAAATCCTGAAAATCAAAAGAGAGATCAATTACATTTTAAAAATTTGAATAAATAAAACTAGAAGCTAGTTTTGTTGGGGAAAATAATAAAATATATACTAGGGAACTCATTAGTTCCTAAGGCTATAAATTACATCTCAACTTTCCCTTTGGAGTCAGTTATACAAAACTCTGGCTCTAGGGTAACTGAACATAGAATTCTTCAATAGGTCTTTCTCCCTCCTCTTCCTGCCCCCAAAACATCACATACATAATTTGATATATGAAAGCATTGAATAATAAATGTTAAATCTAACTGACTATCAATCAACCAACCAGCATTTATTAAGCACCTACTATATGCTAGACATGGTGCTAGGTATATACAAAATTAGATACTATGATGAATTTGTGATTTATTCAATATCCTTACTCTTTTCATTATTGAAAATCATATACCCCTTATGGTTTCTCATCCTGAGTGATTCTTATCCATATTATTTCATTACCACCCAACAAAGTGCCACCCAACATTAATCAATATCAAAAGGTCACCTAAACCAGGGCAGATCTCCCAACTCCACATATCTCCTCAAGCAAAACCCTGCCTGAACTTCACCAAATAATGATCAAGATATTCAACAAGAAACCACAGTAGGTGAATTCTTCCACCCAAGGAATTGCACAAAATGCTAACTGCCTCTCTCCTTCCCTGACCCCAAACAAAGTCAATGCCAGGAGATAGCAGCCTTCTAGGTAGACCAGAGAATGCCAGAAATATCTATAGAGATGAGGGGAAAGGGAACAAGTATCTATTAAGCATCTATTATTTGCCAGACACTATGCTAAGCACTTTACAAACAGATCTCATTAAATCCTATTATTATCCCTATTTTAAAGTTGAGGAAATTAGGGCAGATGAAGTGACTAGGCCAGAGTTAATATATAGCTATAAAATGTCTGAAGCCATATTTGAACTCGTCTTCCTGATTCTAGGTGCAGTGCTTTATCTGTTGAGCTGCCTACGATACAAGGTTCTTTCTAGTGGTAGCAAGAGAGAAGAGCTCACCAGAGAAACCCCAAGAGTGATCAGAAAGTCCCAGAGTGGAGATGTGGAAGGCTTGAGAGGCAAGAAGAAGCATCAGAAAGTGAGGTGCTGATCTGTAACAACAATGTTGCCAGCAGCTGCTGTGGAGGTGTAAGACCAACAACACTAGCACACAGGAAGGCTGCTAGCACAGATTCTTTGATCTGCTTTTCTAAGGAAAGCAACTTTAAGGGGTTTACAATCTCATTTTAATTAAACATACATATAGCACTCAATTAGTTCAGGGGGAGAAGTCAGCACCCTGAACTTCAGAGAAAATACAAACAGAAATTATAAGCAGAGATTATATAAACAGAGCAAATAACACAAATCAGCAGATGGAGGTTCTGTCTGTCCATAGCAATACGTACATATGCAGTTACCAGAGAGAGAAGCACCAACATCTGGGTTTTCAAAGCTGGGGGGGGGCTCCTTAACAACTACCCAGAGTCTTGTCTGTTGAAATCACAAGAACACTCTTCCAATGAGTGAGCCCCCAAGCAAAATGCTAACCTCAGAGTATATATACACTTCTTCAGGGTCAGAGGATATCACAACCATGTGACTCAAAGATGCGTGACCTAAGCCTTCCTGTGACTTAAGCAGGTCATCAAAGACTCCCAATTCAAAGACTCTTGATTGAAACAAAGGCAAGACTCAAAGGCACTTAATTGCCTTAGTGCTGAGATGCACTTCAAAACAAAAGACAACAAAAAGTCGCACTTTGCTTGCCATTACATGCTCACACTGTGACAGTCCAGGCCCAGGAGCTCTGAGATCCTAATATTTTGTCCTAAGATACTAGAGAGGGCCCTGAAGGTCCAAGACTCTAAAATTCAAAGATCCAGTGGAATGGGGCTAATGGAGGTAGAGGTCGCCTCAAGAATCCAAGAGACCCATGACAACATCAAACAAAATTTGAAGGGGCAGAGGCTAGCCTTAACACTGAAACTAAAACCACGGAAACAAGTATATCAAAAAAATCCAAGTATTAAAAAAACACAAATCTAAATCCATAAAAAAGAAAGCAGAGATTCAAAGGAAAAAAAATACTTTCCAGGAAAGTACATGAATATTAGAAGATATTAAAGTAAGAGATAAAAATGGGGGAGGGGGTGTTCTTGAGGAAAAGATTTAAATTAGTATGGTAGCTTAGAAAAGAAAGAAGTATACCTTGTCCATGTAGCAGAATCCCTGAAAATTAAAATAAACCAAACAAATCAATAACCCTATTAGACCAAAAAGCATACTAGGACAAAATCAAAGTATTGGGGAAAAAACCACAAAATATAAGATTGTCGTTGTTATTGTTTAGTCCTTCAGTCATGTCCAATTCTTTGTGATCCCACGTACCATAGCATGGCAGGCCTTTCTGTCCTCCACTATCTCCTAAAGTCTGTTCAAGCTCATGTTCATTGCTTCCATGACACTGTCTATCCGTCTCACCCTCTATAGCCCTCTTCTGCTTTTGCCTTCAATCTTTCTTAACATCAGGGTCTTTTCCAGTGAGTCCTGTCTTTTCTTTATGCGAACAAAATACTTAACCTTCAGCTTCAGTATCTGTCTTTCCAAGGAATATTCTAAATAAATTTCTTTAAGCATTGATTCATTTTATCTCCTTGCTGTCAAAGGGACTACCAAAAGTCTTCTTCAGCACCACAATTCAAAAGTATTGATTGTATAGTGCTCAGCTCTCTTTATAGTCCAACTCTCATAGACATACATTACTTCTGGAAAAGACTATAACTTTGACTACATGGACCTTTGTTGACAAGTGGATTTCTCTGCTTTTTAGTACACTGTCCAGATTTGCCAGTTTTCCTTCCAAAGGGCAAGTGTCACCATCTTCAGTGATCTTTGAGGCCGAGAATATAAAACCTGACACCGTTTCCCTTTCTTCTCCCTCTATTTTTCAGGTAGTATGGAACCAGTTGCCATGATCTTTTTTTTTTTAATATTAAGCTTCAAGTCAGCTTTTACATTCTCCTATTTCACCCTCAAGAGGCTTCTTCTCTTTTGGCCATCAGAGTGATATCCTCTGCATATCTGATATTGTTGATGTTTCTCCCAGCAACCTTAATTCTAGCTTTTGATTCATCCAGCCTGGCATAGTTAAATAAATAAGGTGACAATATACAGCCTTGTTGCACTCCTTTCCAAATCTTAAACCAGTATGATATCTGATATCAAAAATGGTAAGCCTGGAAAACTCCTTGAGGAAAGAGAATTTAAGAATAAAATAACTGGATTACCTGAAAATTATAATTTTTTAGAAACTAGCTTGACATTATATTTCAAGAAATCATATATGATAACTACCCAGGTCTATTAAAACCAGAGGGGAAAGTCTAGATAGACATAATCCACCAAATACCTTCTAAATGGAACTCTGAAAGGAAAAGTCCCTGGAATGTCATAGCCAAAATCCAGAGCTAACATGTCAAAGAAAAAATTCTAGAAGCATCCAGAAAAAAGCAGTTCACATACTAAGAAACCATAGTTAGGATCACATAAGCCTTGGCAACTTCTACAAAGAACCAGAGATCTTGGGATACAATATTCTAGAAGGTAAAAGTTAAAGACTTACAATCAAAAATAACTTACCCAGCAAACCTGACTATAATCCTACTGGGGGAGGGGGATGGATCTTTGATGGAATAGAGGACTTATAAGGATTTCTGATTTAAAAAAAGAGCAGAGTAGGAACTTTGAAATACAAACACAAGAGTTCAGAGAAATTTAGAAAGGCAGATTTCTTTGAGCAATTTGAAGGAGCTGTATGATGATATGGTGCTAACACTAATTGCAGAGGAGCAAATGGGGATGGCTTGGATATGCTCTGAGATTTTAAGGGGGTAAATAGAAGGGTGGGTTAAAGGATGAATATTCTAGTATAAAAATAAGATGGAAATGGAATTTGACATTTCTCATAATCGGAGAACATAAGAAGATACACAAACATGAAGAAAGGGGTGGATGGAGTATGTATCAGATGAGTCTCGCTCATCTAAAATCAACAAAGGAGTACTGAATGCACACACACACACACACACACACACACACACGCAGATTTTGGCACAGAAATACATCAGACTTAACAGGGAAACAGGTTTGGATTGGGGTGAAGTGGTAAAAGCTGATATTGGAGAGGGAATATTCACAAGCCAAACAAACTTCCTAATCCTGAAAAGGTGATTGTGGTTGCAGGGGGAATAGATTAGAATTAAGGATTGCCTTAGATTGTCTCTTAGACCATTAAAGAATGACCGAACAAATTGTGATATATGAATGTGTTGGAATATTTTTATGTCACAGGTAATGATGAATCAGACAATTTCAGAGAATCCTAGGTAATATGAACTGACATAAGGACAACAAGATTGGGTAACAGTGCTTCTGCAAGGCTTAGGCTGCTTGCAAAGACTCTGTGAGTTGTATTTCTTCCCAGATTGGGACAAAAGGAAGCTAACCCAATATAAGAACAGGATGATAGTGTTTATCTCCCTGTATAGTAGTAATTTTAAGGCTCTCAAGAGAGGAAGAGTAGAGAGAAGAGACAAGTGGGAGCTAAAAGAGTCTTCCCTTCCCCCCAAGACACATAGAACAGCAGAGCAACCTTGGTGACTAGTGGTAACAGTACCTATAGTCACCTTCTTCAAATGCAAGCTTCTAGAAAAGACCATGAGAGGCACCTTCTAAACAGACAAGTGCAGAGGTATATGACTGGGATGTGTGTGTGTGCATGTGTGTGTGTGTGTGTAACATACATAATAAATTTTATAAATAAATTAATATATTAGATAAATTATATAAATATTAAACAAATTAAATATAATATATTAGACACATGTATGTGTGTATATGTATGTATATATACATATATATGTATATCTGACACTCAGGTACTCAGATAGAGTGCTAAAACAAAACAGACACAAAGAATTAATGGTCTTTACCCCCATCTCTTGCCTTACTTTATCTAGGTGCAGTTGGAAACCATTACTGATTATGTCCATTTTTTATTCAGGTCTAATTTGACATACATAATCTAATTTGTCATAAACACATTGTCCTTACTTTTCCTAATTGTACATTTGTTCATGGCTCGAGGGTATGATATAACCTTGAGAGACACTGAAGAGTGAGCTTTCCTAGAGTAGTACTGGGATTTCAACTCTCTAGCTCATTGTTAGAAAATTATTTTCTAACTAGGGGCATAATCATGAGCTATTTCATAACCAGGCAGCTAGGTGGCACAGCAGATAGAGTGCCAGGGCACTCACCTTCTGAGTTCAAATCTGGCCTCAGAAACTTACTAGCTATGTGACCCTGAGCAAGTCACTTAACCCTATTTGCCTCAGTTTCTTCATCTGCAAAATGAGTAGGAGAAGGAAATGGCAAACTACTCAAGTATCTTTGCCAAGAAAAACCCAAATGGGGTCATGAAGAGTTGGATATGACTGAACAGCAATTTTATAACCATACTTCCAATGGCAAAATAATTATAAACTTGGGTCATTTTTAAATTGCCTTATAAATAAACCTGACATAGTGAATTAAGGTTACAATTATAAAAAAAACAGTTTTTGAAGACTGAAGAGCTCTGATCAACCTCTAAAATGAAGTGTGTTACCTCCTAACAAAGAGGTAATGAAAAAAGGCACACACACATACACACACACGCATGCACGCACGCACGCATATATATATAGTATGTATATATGTACATATGTGTATATACATACATATATATACATACACACACATGTGTGAGTATTTTAGACACGGCCACTGTGAAGATTCATTTTGTCTGACTATACTTATTTGTTTAAAGGGCTTTCTCTTGACTAATGAGGTTAGAGGAATGATGGTGCTGATGAGGGAGTTTTTATAAAGAGTGATGCAAAAAAAAGAGGACTACTGTAACATTTTTAAAAAATGCACAGAAGAGAATAGCAAGAACTTCAAAAGGAACAAAAAAGCAGGACGGTTTTGAAGCTAACAGGAAAATTTTATGATATACCTTTTATTTTAAATAAGCAGTATGAACTGGAGATTTTCACTTTCTTATAGAATCCTCTTTTTGTTTTATATTGTGTGTATGCTGATGCTTTTTTTGGAGTTGAGGTTCAGAATGAGACATTTTCTTTAATAAAATAAGGAGGCTTCAAAAGTTCTCTCTCATCAGGTAGTTAACCTACCATTTTATAATGAATATGAGGTTTTATCTGAAATCCAAGTTGCTGCACTGGGAAAGGGCCACAGAACTCGGGGATTAGACTATCCTTAACTCATCTCCTTACTTTACAGATGAGCCGATCATGATAGCCTCCCCATATGTTGCTACAGGCTGTAATGTCAACGATCAGCTTCTGGGAGGAGTTCATCATCCCTGAGGAGATATAAGGAAAGAAAGTAGTTCCTTTCCCATTGGATAAGAGAGCCTCCAAAGAGTCTAAGAAGAAAAACATTGAAAAGGGATCAAGATTGTCCTGAGAATGAAAGGTCAGAGGTTCAGAGGATTACAGATTCAAAGCTAGAAGGTCGTCTTATTCCAACTCTTTTTTTGACAGATGAGTTTACAATGAAGGAAGTCAGAAAACTATGAATTAATTACTGAGGTACTTTAATATTCACTAGTTCCAACTAACATGTCATCCTTCCTTCTTCAAGCTAAACTATAAAATCCTTAAGAGTACAACTGTGATTTCTTTCCACTTTGTAGTCACAGAAGCTCACCAAGAGGCCTAGAGTTGGCAGAATATGACTTCATTTGTAAGTTAATCCATGACTAGAGCTGGCCATAGAGAATAGCCTGCAGTTCACTCACTCTAGGAAAACAACTTAGTAAATGCTATTTTTTAAAGGCACCCTATTCGTGTTCTCAGTCCCAGTTTGACATCAATAAAACAAGAATTTTTAAAGTAAATCTTTATGTTTACCATTAGATTCTTCATTAAAAAAAAAGAGATGTCGAAGAAGGGAGGAGGAAATGTGCCTTCCTTTTTTAAAATACAATTTTATTGCTATCTTTTGTTTCAGCATCATCCATTTTCTCCCAGTGTCCCTTCCCTTCCGCCTTCCTAGAGAACCATCTCAAATAGCAAATAACAAAAAAGAATAACAAAATAACAAAGAGAAGAGAAAGAAAAATCAGCAAAACCCATCAATTCATTAAAGAAAATTTGAAATATATATGGAGTATTCTACACCCACAGACCTCCCATCTCTGCAAAGGAGTCAGGTAGTGATATCTCTCTTTTGGGAGGCCAAATAATTTTTATATTTATAATTTGCAATACTTACCTTTTTTTTGGAGCTGTTCTTTCCATTTACATTATTATATTCATTGTGAATATTACTTTTCCTTCCCTTCTTTACAGAGATGGGAGATTAAGGGTGTGAAAAATTGGTATACTGTCAGATTCAACTGATCTGCTAGTTTTACTGAACTGCCTTTTTCTGTCTCTTTTTTTATTCTTTGTTACAAGGGATGGCTCTTCGAAGGGAAAAGGGGAAGGATATATTTAGAAATGAAGGTGATGTAAACAATACATTGCTTTAAAAGAACTGCAAACCACTGCTTCATATTGGTGTGCTTTGTGCAGATAAATAAACAAATCCTTTTTAAGGTATGTATCTAACATATACATGAAACTTAAATACAACTCAGACAGAGAGGCATCTGTTTTAAGTAGACTTGGTTGGTTTCCCTACAAGAGAGGAAAGAGTCTATTCTTGGGATTTGGTTGGTCTCGGAGACTAGGGTATTGCTTCCTTATTGCCTGAGGCATAAAAAGCCCAGCCTAATGGGGAGCTGCTGCTCCCGAGGTTTAATGGAATTCCTACTGGCCTGTAGGACTTCTCTCTGACCCACAGCTGCTGCCTTAGTGAATTTAGTGGTGGAGGAGAGCACTGTCCATTTTAATTATTAATTATATCCATTTTAATCTCTATTGTATGGAAATTTATTTTTACTGAATTGTATTTTCCATGAGTATTTTACTTTGTTCCAATCCTGAGCCTGAATCATTAGACTGGCTTGAGCTAGGACTGGCCAGAACTACAAACCTAGCCAAATAGCTTTGCTGGGTGGAAAAATTTTACTTTTTAATACAAAAGCCTAAAAATTAATTCATGCATTTATTTTACAGCAATGAATTTGTAGATGGATTTTTAAGTTGATACCTTTTCTGGATCTCACTGGATGAGACTGATATGAGTACCCACAGCCTAGCCTCTCTAAGATCCCAGGCATTAAAGATGAAAAGAAGAGAGGAAAAAATGGGCAAACCAGAACTATGATCTATCTGTCAGAGGCAGCTAGATGGTACACTGGATAGAGTGTCAGGCCTGGAGTTAAAAAAAAAAAACTCATCTCTCTGAGTTCAAATCAGGCCTCAAACACTTTCTAGCTATGTGACCCTGGGCAAATCACTTAACCCTCTTTGCCTCAGTTTCCTTATCTGTAAAATGACCTGGAGAAAGAAATGGCAAACCACTCCAGTATCATTTGGAAGAAAACCCCCAAATGGGGTCATGAAGAGTCAGACACGACTGGAAAACAAAACGTGTTCTGTCAGTTAGCCAATAACATTGATTAAATGACTGCTGTGCTAAGCACTAGGGATACAAAAAAAAGAAGAAATATGATCTCTGCACTCAAAGAGTTCACAATCTAACGTTGGAGACAACATGGAAATAACTAGACAAATAAGCTATGTACATGATACATAGAAAATAAAAATTCAACAGAGGAAAGGACTAGCTTTAAAGAGGATTTTTACCTGGGATTTGAAGGCCAGAGAAGCCAGGAAGTGGATATGAGGAAGGAGAGAAGTCCAGGCATGGAGGGACAGCCAATGAAAATGACTAGATTCTTGTATAAGGAACAGCAAAGAGGCCAGTGTCAATGGATCTCTGTGTATGTGGAAGGATGCAAAATGTAAGAAGATAGGAAAGGGGGAATGGGAAGCATGACAGGGTATGAAGGCTTTAAATAGCAGAGGATTTCATATTTGATCCTAGAGGTGATGGGGAGTTTTTAAATTTCATTGAATGGGGTGGGAGTTAATGTGGTCAGAGCTGTACTTTAGGAAGATTAGTTTGACAATTGAAAGCAATGAGGAGAGACTTATGGGAGAAGGTCAGACCATCAGTCTATGGCAATAGTTTGGCATGAGATGATGAGGGCCCACACCAACATGGTAGTAGTGGTGTCAGAAAAGAGAAGGGGGGATATAGAAAAGATGTTACAAAAGTAAACACAATAGGTCTTGGTAGCAGATTGGATATGGGGATGGGGGAGTAAGGACTAGAGGATGATACCTTCATTGTGAGCCTCCCAGGAGACTAGAAGAATGATAGAATCCTCAATAATAACAGGGAAGTTGAGAAAGGGGGAGAAATAATAGATTTAATTTTGGATATATTGAATTTAAGATGTCTGTGGGACATGTGGAGTGAGTTGTCCAATTGGCAGTTGGAGAAAGGAGTCTGGAGGTTAAGAAAGGAGAGGGGTTAAGAAAAGTAGGTCTGAAGGAATTATCAGCATAGAAATGAATCTGTGGGAACCATTAAGATCACCAAGTGAAATAGCATAAAAGAAGAAGAGTAAAATGCTCAGGACTGAGCCCTAGGTGACTCTTAGTGTCAATCATCATGATCTGAATGAAGATCTAGCAAAGAAGATTGAGAAGCAGTAGTTAGGTAGGAGATGGACCAGAAACCTAGAGAGAAGAGGGTATCAAGGAGAAGAGGTTGAACAACATTGTGAAAAGCTGCCTAGTGGTTGAGAAGGATGAAGATTGAAGAAAGGTCATTAGATTTGCCATCTAAAGGGTCATCGGTAAAATTAGAGGTTAATTTGGTTAAATTTGGTTAAATGATGATATTAGAAGCCAAACTGCTGCAGGTTTAGAAGGGAGTGAGAGGAAAGGTAGTGGAGGCATCAATTGTTGATAACCTTTTCAAGGAGTTTAACCACAAAAAGGGAGGAGAGCTATGAGATGATAGTGAGGATAGATACCTCTTGGGGAATATTTGTACCCAAAAGCCAAAAAGAATCAGAAGGAGTCTGTTCTGTGACTCAGAGAAATGTGTGACTCAAATTGAACCGCTCTGCCTGCAACTTCTCTTTTTATATATTTTTATACTAACTGACATGACCACCTCTCGAAATACCTGGAAAGTGATATGAATCAATAATTCTGATATTTATGAAATTGATCTGAATTCAAATCCTAACTTAGACATTTACTAGCTGTGTGACTGAGATCCCTCTCAGCTTTAGTTTCATCATTGGAAAAGGTGGAAAATCATAGCTTCTGCCTCAGAGTTATTATGAGGATCAGATGGGATAATGTAAGTGAAGTGCTTAGTAAACCTTGTAGAGCTATATAAATGTTATTACTATTATTGTTGATATCCAAAGAGTCAGTCAGGCTTTTAACATTTGTCATGTTATGGATAGTAGATTTGTAGTAATGAAGTCTAAAATAGAATTATCTTTTCTGTCAGCATGTCACCCACACTGTCAATGTCATCTTGAGCTTACAGTGAACTAAATTCAGAATTGAACCTAGTTAGGATATGAGGGTTTTGCTTCAGGATACCAAAATTTAAAGAGTACTGAAAGTGTTGTATTCTTTCTGTAGTAAACAACTAAGCTTAGCATCAAGCCAGCAAGACTATTTAGTTCACATTGGGAGCTAGCAGGTGATCTACATCCTTTCTTGCTGAGGCTGCACTCTAGGATAGGTTTTTTTTTTTTTTTGCAGTGTACTGGTCTTGCTCCTCCCCCTTCATGGTAGCTTCCTTAGATGTGGACTTGTGGCGTCCTGGGGGAAATGCACCAAGATTTCTGCCTCATTCTACATGAATAGTATCTTAAGATCTATCCCCACCTCAACTAGATTGCTCTGTCAGAATTGTTACTTATAGCTGTGTCTAAAATCTTTAATCTATTTTCATATAAACTGTTCTCTAGATAAATTTTCTCCATCGTATATTTAAGTAATTCGTTTTTTAAAGCCTAAATGTAAAATTTTACATTTATCCTAATAAATTTACCTCGTTGGTCTGGGCTTACCATTCTTGTCTTTTGGGGCATTTGTGCTTCCTAACTGTGTCATCTAATGTTTTGACTGTTCCTCCCTCCTTCACATCTTAATAAGCCTTTCCCTTCACTCCAAGCACCTAGAACATAGTAGGTTCTTAATAAATGCTTTTGGAATGAATTAGATTGACTATCATCTGCATGAACTAAAGATTTCCCTCAATCCCCACTGAATAGCTGATCAGATCTGGCCCTATTAGAAAGATGAGTGGTTGGCCACCTATGGAGTGGGATTTTAGCTAATATCCCCTCAATGGTTGATTGATTAATCTGAAGGATGCCCAAAGGCCTGCCTGCCCTAAAATATTTCCCTTAACAGACGGCTCAGTGTCTGAAATTCCCACTATTTGTGTTATTCTTTGTAGTAAAGGCAATTTCTCCAGAGGCCCTCATTAAATTTCCAAATACATTATCTGAGAGAGATGAGCCATAAAGCCATTAGTGCCCAGTAAAGATTAGCACTAAATATCTTTATCAGATTAGTCTGGAAAACAGTAGCTGAGCAGAGAGAGGAAATAGGCTACTGCACAAGAGGGAAAGTTTGCTTGGTCCAGAGCAGGTGTCGTCTGGGAGAGTCAGCCTGGGTAGGGCACCTCTCCAAGGGCTCAATGTAACCAGAAAGCAGAACATGGACACCATGGCTACTTGTATCATAATAGGTTTGGCCCAATGTAAAGAACATTGAACTAGGACAAGGCTAGGGCCAGTGCTGCAGAGTGAGGGACTCTGGGCCACCAGATGTCACTGCCAACATGGAGAAGTTGTACTAGATGCTTTTCATGGTCCTTGAGTGTCCCCACCTGAAACCGAAGAAGCCACCTAGGGCTTACATGCAATTGACTATGGTAGCACACTCCCAAGTGGTGGTGTCTTACTTTGTCATCACTGGAGGGATAATTTATAATAACATTACAGAACCTCCTAATGTTGGATCCATGACAGATGAACCTGGACACCAGAGATTGGTGGCTTTCTTGTCAAATGTTCCCAGAATCAATAGGTTTCTTCTTCTATGCATTGGTTGTGTCAATGTCCTCTTGATTTTCTTCATGGAGAGAATGTTCATGAGAATGAAGCTGTCAGGCTGTCTACTGGGTTAGAGTTCTTTTTGTGAAGATACAATAATAATTAAATTCATTCCTTTTAATGACATTTCAGAGGCTGTTTCTGCTCTCCAGGACAAAAGTTGGAATATGGATTGTCTGTGTCTCAGAATAATGTAAGGAAAGGTCTGGTGTAAAAATTCAAAAGGTTTGGTCCATCTTTTGGAAAAAACCTCCTTGGTCCCATCGATGTGATACAAAATAATAGCAATGGTATTGTTTTTCCATTACAACAACATTGCTTTTCCACATTGACCCAGTAGTCACTTCTGTCCTCTTATTTTTCCCCCATTTTTAAGAGAAAATATTTTCCTTCGTATAACAAAGGTATTATATAGGCATGATAAGGTATTTATAAGGCATATAAGGTATAATAAAGTATTTCATTATCTCCTACAAGCCCATTTGTAATTTTCACCTTTTCAGGAAAAGGCACTTGTGATGAAGATGTGCACAAGTAAATTCAGGAAGCTGGAACCTCTGTAATAGAACTATTGACTCTATTGGGGATCAGCTTTGCCTTAACCCTACATTATTTTAAGTGTAGCTGTCAAAGTCCATAAAAAAGGAGGGTTTGAACTAAATGGTCTCTGAAGTCCTTCCTTAAGACAAAGACAGAAGAAACTCCTAAAGAGTGGTCCCTCTGATCTTATAAGCCCTGCCTGGTTCTGGTACTCATGGGCTATGAGAGCTTAGGCAAGTCACATAACCCTCTAAGAGCCTCAGTGTTTTCTTTCATAAAATGAGAGGAATACTTGCAAGGCTTGTCACTAGGAGAGTGTTTTATAAACTGTAAAGTGCAAAATACAGTTGAGTTATTGTTGTGATGCCCTCACAACTGTAACTGTGTGACCTCAGGCCAGCCATTTAATTTTGTTGGGCCTCAGTTTCCTCATCTGTGAAATGAGTTGGCTGGAATAGATGAGCTCCAAGGTTCACTCAGGTCATAAATCCCATGATATTGAGATTAGTTGTGTTTTATTTCTGTCTTCCCCAGCACAACCGCCACCTTTACTGGAATACAGAATGAGACACATCGCAGGCTATTTTATGTTGCTGACTGTCCGTTCTGACTGTAATTCTGCCCCAGTAAAGCAGGACTCCAGTTGCTGCCATCCAGAAGAGGACAAGACAGTGAGTGGGAACATGGTTTTAATCGCATGGGATCTTCAAGCTGGTTCCTATTAGACTTTACATAAAGTGCATTTAGTGGGTCCATGGAAAAGGCATAAAGAAATGCACTGTTGCTTAACTTCAATTAAATTACGAAGGAATTCAAAACAGAAATGCAACGCACAAAGGTCAACCAATCCAGTGGGCAATCAAGCATTTATTGAACACAGGCACCATGCGAGGTGCCTGGGGATATGAAGACAAAAGTGAAAAGTCCGTCCCCTCAAAAAGCGTACATCTGAGTGAGGGAGCAACATGTGTGCATATACACATATACAGGTACATGTACCTATACATAAATATACACGTACGCATGTGCATTTATTAAAACACCCATACATACACATACAATGCACATACATATGACACATATAGACACGTGTCATACATGCATAAACAATAGTGTAATGTACATTCACGTGTATGCAACACATACAGGTACACATACACAATACATTTCATGAGCTTGTAATGCATATATGCATGAACATGCATACACACAATATGCAGATCTATGCATGTGTGTGCATGCATGCAATACATACACATGTACATACACATGCATGCATACATGCATGCATACATACACACATGATCTAAGTAGGGACTGAACCTGCGACTTCACTGGCATTGGGAGCTCGCTTTGAAGAATGCAGGTTGGCACCTTTTCTTCAGTTTGTAATCTTAAAAAGTTTCCCAGAGCACTGACTGGTCAGGTAACCTGTCCAGTGCCACTGAGCCACTGTCAGGGAATGAACTTGAAACCAGATCTTCCTCGCTCTACAGTTAGCTTGCTCTCTGTCATGCCAAGCTGCTTCTATGTAGTCATACTACACATACAAATCAAATACAGGTAATACTGGAGAGAAAAAGCCTAGCCCCTGGTGTAAGCAGACAAGGCATTAGTGCAAGCTGGCTCTTGAGTTGAGTATTGGAGACTAGGAACTTTAAGAGGTAGAAGGTAGGATGAAGAGTGTTCCAAGCATGAAGGACAGCCAATGCAAAGGTGTGGAAATGAGAAATATGGATAACTAATATTTATATGTTGCTTAAAGCTTTGCTAAGTACTTCATTAATATCTCACTTGATTCTCACAATAACCCAAGCAGGTAGGTGCTATTATTATACCCATTTTATAGATGGGGAAACTGAGGCAGTCAGAGGTTAAGTAACTTCTCCAGGTCACACAGTTTGTTAAGTGCTTGAGGCTGGATTTGAACTCAGGTCTTCCTCAATATGAGTCTAGTGCTCTAGCCCCTGCTCTACCTTGCTGCCTTATGGGAAGAAAGGCATATAGGCCATTAATGCTGGACTTGGAGTGCGAAGGGCAGTAATGTAGAAGAAGTCTGGAAAGATAGTTGGGGACCTGTGATTTCCTCAAGGTTAGGAAATTCCCTCCCAGTGTGTCACTTCCCTCCATTGAGACAGATCTCAGTCCTTCTGTGACTTGAAAGATATCTTGTAGGAAATTACTTGAGACACAAGGTAAATGACTTCCACGCTGTCCCCTGGGTAGTAAGTGTCAGAGGATGTTTTCGAACTAAGTTCTTCTCAATGTCAAGACAAGTACTTTATCTCCTATAAAATATAACTGCTTCTAGAAATTTAATATCTCTCTAATTTATTTTAGTTGTCTTTTCATCCAAAGTATACCAAGACAACAGATGTAACTTGTAATTATACATGCTGTAAAAGGCTTTATTTGCTACACAACACATTTATATTTTTTACCTTCAAGTTTCAGCTTAAAGCTCACCTTCTGCTTGATCCCCTAGGTAATCTTGGCTGCTAATGCTTTCTGCTTTTAAATTACCTTCTAGGATAAATTAGTTTAGACTTAGATTACCTTAGATTACCTTCCATCTACTGCATATGTATCTTATTTATACATAGTTAGTTACTTATAGTGTCCCTCATTAGAATGTACATGGGGACCATATTTTTGCCTTTCCTGGTATCACCAGAGCTTAGCACGATGCTTGGCACACAGTAAATACTTTAAAAAATGCTTGTTAGAACATCATGGAATGCAAAATGGATAATTTTGATTACATTAAATTGAAAAGTTTTTGTACAAACAAAGCCAATGCAACCAAAATTAGGAGGGAAGCAAAAAACTGGGAAAGATTTTTATCACCAGTGTCTCTGATAAAAGCCTCATTTCTAAAATATGTAGAGAACTGAGTCAAATTTATAAGGATACAAGTCATTCCCCAATTGATAACGGTCAAAGGATATGAACAGGCCGTTTCCAGAGGAAGAAATTAAATATATCTACAATCATATGAAAAAATGCTCTAAATCACTTTTGATTAGAGAAATGCAAATCAAAACAACTCAGATGCCACATCACACCTGTCAGATTGGCTAACATGACAAAACAGAAAAATTATAAATGCTACAGAAGATGTGGAAAAATTAGAACACTAATGCATTGTTGTTGGAGTTGTGAACTGATCCAACCATTCTGGAGAGCAATTTGGAACTATGCCAAAAGGGCTATAAAAATGTGTACCTGACATCTTACTTCCATTCATTCTCCTGTGAGAACTGCATACCTTGACATCTACCTGCCAACCATGGACCCCAAATGTAACTGCGAGAACGGTGCCTCTTGTACCTGTTCAGGCTCCTGCAAATACAAATCATGCCAGCGTACCTCTGGCAGGAAGACTTGCTGCTCCTGCTGCCCAGAAGGATGTGCCAAGTGTGCCCAGAACTGTGTCAGCAAAGCCCCCCAGACTGGGAGTTGCAGCTGCTGCCAATAATGTGCCCATTTCCCTTTGCCTGTAAATAGAATTTGTGCAGATCTGAATTTTCATACAGCATGGATGTGTTTTCTACTGTTTTTCTACAAAATGTGTGAATTAAACTTGATAAACTTGATAAATACAAAAAAATGTGCATATCCTTTGACCCAGCAGTACCACTTCTAGGGCTATATCCCAAAGAGATCATACAAATGGGAAAAGGACCCACGTACAAAAATATTTATAGCAGCTCTTTTTGTGGTGGCCAAGAATTGGAAATTGAGGGAATGCCCATCAACTGGGGAATAGATGAACAAGTTGTGGTATATGAATGCAATGGAATACTGTTGTGCTGTAAGAAATGATGAGCAGGCAGACTTTGGAAAAACCTGGAAAGACTTATATGAATTGATGCTGAGTGAGGGGAGCAGAGTCAAGAGAACACTGTACATAGTTACAGCCACATTGCATGATGACTAACATTGATAGACTTGGCTCTTCTCAGTAATTCAAGGTTCTAAAACAACTCCAAAAGACTTGTGATGGAAAATGCTATCCACATCCAGAGAAAGAATTGTGGAGTCTGAATGCAGATTGAAGCAGACTATTTGCTCTTTTTGTTTTGTTTTGTTCCTTTTTTCTCATAGTTCATTCCATTGGTTATAATTCTTCTTTGCAACATGACTAACGTGAAAATATGCTTAGTGTGAATATATAGAGAGAGAGAGCCTATATTGAATACATGCCATCTTGGGGAGGGGAGGAGGGGGAAGGGGAGGGAGGGGGAGAAAATTTGGAACTCAAAAGCTTGTAGAACTGTAAACTAAAAATAAATAAGTAAGCTAGATAAACTAAAAATAAATAAATAATTTTTTTTAAAAAAATGCTTGTTGGCTCACTGAATGATCTCTACTTATTTTCTCAGTGCCTTGCATCCCACCCTTTCGAGATTCGTAACTGGTCAATTTGTGGCCCATTACTTTGTTCAGCAAGCATTTTCTTTGGAAATGTATGAAAGTATACATTGTATACTTTATATATGTATGTGTGCGTGTGTGTGTGTGTGTGTGTGTTTATGAGTGTATACATACATAAATATGAGTATAAAACCCTTTTCAAACAAAATCTGACTGGATATCCAAGCATCTGGAAAAAAGGGGGGAAAGGGGAGAGGATTAGAGACCAGACACCTGTACTGCTAAGCCAGCAAATGCTTTTGTCCTTAACTGGAACGAGTGGGTTTTGCCTCTGCCACTGGAAGGTAATACAATTGTTTAACTGTTCATGAATATGAGAATTAAAATGAGCCTGGACCAGTACAGACATACCTTGTCTAACTATTCCTGAGATATCTAAGAACTCAGGTCATTTTCCATCACTGACTTCCTACCTTCCTTAAGGACTTAGCCTCCATTCCAGAGTCTAGGAGCTTTTTTTTTTTAATTTAAATTTATTTATTTAACATATTTGGTTTTTAGCATTGATTTTCACAACAGTTTGAATTACAAATTTTCTCCCCATTTCTACCCTCCCCCCCACTCCAAGATGGCTTATATTCTGGTTGCCCTGTTCCCCAGTCAGCCCTCCCCTCTATCACCCCCCTCCCCTCTCATCCCCTTTTCCCTTCCTTTCTTGTAGGGCAAGATAAATTTCTACGCCCCATTGCCTGTGTATCTTATTTTTTAGTTGCATACAAAAACTTTTTTTGTTTTTGAACATCTGATTTTAAAACTTTGAGTTTCAAATTCTCTTCCCTCTTCCCTTCCCACCCACCCTCCCTAAGAAGTTGAGGAATTCAACCTAGGCCACACATGTATTATTATGTATAACCCTTCCACAATACTCATGTTGTGAAAGGCTAACTACATTTTGCTCCTTCTCAACCCATCCCGCTTTATTGAATTTTCTCCCTTGACCCTGTCCCCTTTCCAAAGTGTTTGTTTTGATTACCTCCACCCCCATCTGCCCTCCACTCCATCATCTCCCCCCCTTTTATTTTTTTTATCTTCCTCCCTCTTCTTTCCTGTGGGGTAAGATACCCAACTGAGTATGTATGGTATTCCCCCTCAGGCCAAATCTGATGAGAGCAAGGTTCACTCATTCCCCCCTCACCTGCCCTCTCCCCTCCTCCCATGGAACTGCTTCCTCTTGCCACCTTTATGCGAGATAATCCACCCCATTCTATCTCTCCCTATCTCCCTCTCTCAGTATGTTACTCTCTCATCCCTTAATTTCATTTTATTTCTTTTAGCTATCTTCCCTTCATCTTCAACTCACCCTGTGTCTGGTCTCTCTCTTTTACATATATATATACATATACATACACACACACACATATATATATATATGTATATATATATACATATAAAAACACATATATACATATATACACATACATACACATACACATAGATATATACATACACATTCACTTATATATATACATAAACATATATATACATATATATATATATATATATATATACACATATACACATGCATATTCCCTTCAACTACCCTAATACTGAGGTCTCATGAATCATACTCATCATCTTTCCATGTAGGAATGTAAACAAAACAGTTCAACTTTAGTAAGTCCCTTGCAATTTCTGTTTCTTGATTACCTTTTCATGCTTCTCTTGATTCTTGTGTTTGAGAGTCAAATTTTCTATTCAGTTCTGGTCTTTTCACTGAGAAAGCTTGAAAGTCCTCTATTTTATTGAAACTCCATATTTTGCCTTGGAACATGATACTCATTTTTGCTGGGTAGGTGATTCTAGGTTTTAATCCTAGCTCCATTGACCTCCGGAATATCGCATTCCAAGCCCTTCGATCTCTTAATGTAGAAGCTGCCAGATCTTGGGTTATTCTGATTGGGTTTCCACAATACTCAAACTGTTTCTTTCTGGCTGCTTGCAGTATTTTCTCCTTGATCTGGGAGCTCTGGAATTTGGCAACAATATTCCTAGGAGATTTCTTTTTGGGATCTATTTGAGGAGGTGATCGATGGATTCTTTCTATTTCTATTTTGCCCTGTGGCTCTAGAATATCAGGGCAGTTCTCCTTGATAACTTCTTGAAAGATGGTATCTAGGCTCTTTTTTTGATCATGGCTTTCAGGTAGTCCAATAATTTTTAAATTATCTCTCCTGGATCTATTTTCCAGGTCAGTGGTTTTTCCAAGGAGATATTTCACATTGTCTTCCATTTTTTCATTCCTCTGCTTCTGTTTTATAATATCCTGATTTCTCATAAAGTCACTAGCTTCCACTTGCTCCAATCTAATTTTTAAAGTAGTATTTTCTTCAGTGGTCTTTTGGACCTCCTTTTCCATTTGGCTAATTCTGCCTTTCAAGGCATTCTTCTCCTCATTGGCTTTTTGGAGCTCTTTTGCCATTTGAGTTAGTCTGTTTTTTAAGGTGTTGTTTTCTTCAGTGTATTTTTCAGTATTTTTTTGGGTCTCCTTTAGCAAGTCATTGACTTGTTTTTCATGGTTTTCTCGCATCCTTCTCATTTCTCTTCCCAATTTTTCCTCTACTTCTCTAACTTGCTTTTCCAAATCCTTTTTGAGTTCTTCTATGGCCTGGGGCCAGTTCATGTTTTTCTTGGAGGCTTTGGTTGTAGGCTCTATGACTTTGTTGTCTTCTTTAGGCTGTATGTTTTGGTCTTCTTTGTCACCAAAGAAAGAATCCAAAGTCTGAGACTGAATCTGGGCACGTTTTCGCTGCCTGGCCATATTCCCAACCAACTAACTTGATCCTTGAGTTTTTCAGTGGGGTATGACTGCTTGTAGACTAACGAGTTCTATGTTCCACGTTTGGGGGGAAGGTGCCAGCTCTGTCAGACCCGCACTGCTCCTTCCCCAAGAACCCCTAACCCGAACTGGGCTTAGATCTTTGGCAGGCTGTGATCTGCTCTGATCCTGCTCTGATCCGCCACTTAATTCCTCCCACCAGGTGGGCCTGGAGCCGGAAGTAACAACAGCTGTAGCTGCCCCACCTCCGCTGCCCCCGGGGCTGGAAGCTGAACCGGGAACTCCTTCCACTCCTGCAGCTTTTCCCACTAACCTTCTCCGCAGTCTTTGGTGTTTGTGGGTCGAGGGGTCTGGTAACTGCCGCAGCTCACATATTCAGGGCGCTAGGGGCCCCTTCCACCCGACTCCAAGTTTGGTTGTTCCACCCGCTCAGGCTGGGCTCTCCTCCACTCCGTTCCCAGCTCCCAGCCCCCAGCTCCCAGCTCCATGTGGAATAGACCTCACCCAGAGACCATCCAGGGTGTCCTGGGCTTGAGCCCTGCTTCCCTCTGCTGTTCTGTGGGTTCTGCCATTCTAGAATTGGTTCAGAGCCATTTTTTATAGGTTTTTGGAGGGACTCGGTAACGGAGCTCACTCTAGTCCCTGCTTACCAGCCGCCATCTCAAGTCTAGGAGCTTTTAAAACTGTTTTTCAAGAGGTTTACATTACCCCCTTTTTGCCTCCCCAACCTCCAACACATTTTAAACAATCTTGATCACTCACTACCCTCCAGTTCAGAACATACTTCTCTTTTGCTTACATCTTTTGAAACCCTATCAACACTGGACGGATCCTTGAACTCATTTAGAGAGCCCTTTCTAGCTTTGGAGTAGAGGTCCCTCAGTCAGCATGAAGGCTATAATATGAGATGCATCCTTGGGACTACCTTCGGCCACAGCTGTATTTGATAGGCTTAGGTGTAGCACCAGGCAGTTAAACCCAGTGGTTAGGGATAGGAAGCTGTCTTTATGTGGAATGAATATACTTCTATGATCCTTTTACTACTCCAAAAAATGTTCTGAGCTCTGTCTGCCACTGTTTAAAACATCTATAAAGGAAAAGGAAATAGGTTGTCCTGGGATGATCATGAGGGGAGAGGAGAGTCTTATCTCTTAGTCGTTGCCAGCAAGATTTTTGCCAATCTTCCTTAACAGGATGATCCTTCACCTGGAAGATGGTCATCTACCCAAGAGCTTCAGAAAGGGCAAAGGAAGAGTTGATGTGGTGTTTGCTGCCCAATAACTCCAGGAAAAATGCCAGGAGTAGAACAGAGGTCTGTACACAATGCTCCTTGATCTGACCAAGGCCTTTGATACTGTCAGCCATGAGAGCTTGTGGAAGATAATGGCAAAAGTTGGTTGCCTGGAGAAGTTCATTAGTATTGCACATCAATTTTATATTGGCATGCTTGCATGGGTTCTGGATAATAGACATCTGCTCTCATACTTTCTCAGTTACCAATGTAGGGTGGTGTACTTGTTCCCATTCTTCTGAGCATGATGTTTTCAGCAATGTCGCTGAGTACTCTCACTAAGGAGGAAAAGAGCATCAAGGTCAGCTATCACACTGATGGTAAATTATTTGACTTGAAAAGTCTACAAGCCAAGACTAAAGTGGAGGGAAAGTTGGTTTGCAACTTTTTGTCTGCAGATAATTATGTACTCAGTGCAACTTCTGAGGTTGAGATGCAACAGAGTATGGATAGATCCTCTGCCCCTTGGGCTAATTTTGGCCTGACAATTCACACACACACACACACACACACACACACATGTTCTCTTCCAGCAAGCACCATATCATTCATACATGGTACCATTAGTTAGAACAAATGAAGAAATTTTAAATGCTGTGAATAAGTTCACTTACCTTGGCAGTATACTTTCCAGCTATGTACTCATAGATGATGACGTTGATGCTTGCACTGCCAGAGCTAGCTCAGTGTTTGGGAGGCCCCAAAGGAAAGTGTGGGAGGGAAGAGATGTTAGGCTGCCTACCAAACTGAAGGTCTTACAGGGGCATTGTGCTGAACTCATTATGGTATGCCTGTGAAACCTGGACAACATACCTGTGCCATGCCAAGAAGCTGAATCACTTCCATGTGAATTGTCTTAGGAAGCTTCTAAAGATCCCCTGGCAAGATAAGGTACCGGACATTGAGTTCCTTTCTTGACCTGAACTGCCAAGCATTCAAACTCTACTACAGAGAGTGCAACTCCAATGAGAAGGCCATGTTGTTTGAATGCCAAATGTACATTTGTCTACAATACTGTTTTATGGAGAATTCATGCAAGGCAAGCACTCACATGGAGGTTAGCTCCAAAGAAGCAATGTAAGGAGACTCTCAAGGTCTGTCTGAAGAACTCTGGAATTGATTGTGAGAGATGGGAGACACTGGCACAGGACTGCCCAGCATGGTGTGCCCTCATCAAAGATGGCACTGTGCTCTATGAGCAATGCAGAATTGCAGTAGCCCAAAAGAAACATGAGATATGAAAATTTAGAGACATCTCCAGCCTTCCAAGCTTTTATTGGTCTGATCAGTCAGTCAGACACACTATACCTTGACCCCAACATAGTGATATCATTTTGATCTTCTTCAAGCACAAAGGGCAACAATCAACCATTTTCCCGATTCTTGGATGCCCCATCAGATTCTGTTCAAAAAGGGTTCTACACTCCACCATCCTTTTCAAGGAAGATGTTGGGTGAAAAATTATTGGGGCCACAAGTGGTCCAGTTATAAACACCCAAGGTATGGGATATAAGGGACTAAGAAAATGTATGGAGGCCATTCAATGAGTTGCCAAGCATTTATTAAGCACTTACTAGCTCTAATCTTAGAGGGAAAGCAAATCAAGAAGGTCGATAAAGACTGGGAAAGGATTCTTGCAGAAAATGGGACATTAGCTGAGACTTGAAGAAAGACAGGGAAGCCAGAAGGCTGAGATGAGGAGAGATAGAATTCCATTGTGGTGAAGGTATCATAAACTGTATGGAGGAAACCATGGGGGCTAAAGAGTGCAGACTGTGAAGTTTAAGGCACAACAAAAACGCATTTTAAACAATTCTAATCACTCACCCCCATACTCGATAAACTCCAGGGGCTCCCTATCAGGGATCAAATACAAAATCCACTGTTTGATACTCAAATCTCTTCATGATCCAGTGTCCTCCTGCCTTACCAGTCTTCTTATACCTTATTTCCCAACACATACTCTTGGATCTAAGGACACTGGTCTTCTGGCTGTTTCACAAACAACAGTCTCCATTACCATCTCTGGGCATTTTTTTTGGCCATGTCCTATGCCTGGAATGTTCTCCCCCATCAATTCTGCCTACTGACTTCCCTGGTTTCCATTAAATCTCAACTAAAATCCCACCTTTCATAGGAAGCCTTGCCCAAACTCTCGATCCTAATGCTTTCCCTCCATTGATTATTTCCTATTTATCCTGCATTGAGCTTGTTTGCACATGTTTGTTTGCTTGCATACTATCTTCTTCCATAGATTGTGAGATCCTTGAGGGCAGGGACATTTTTTTTACATCCTTTTGTATCCCCATTACTTTAGTACAGTGCCTGGCACATAGTTGTTTTTTATTGTTCAGTTGCTTCAGCCATGTCCTACTCTTTGTGACCCTATTTGAGATTTTGTTGGCAGAGATACTGGAAATGTTTGCCATTTACTTCTCTAGCTCATTTTACAAATGAAGAACTGAGGCAAACAGGGTTAAGTGACTTGCCCAGGGTCATAGAGTTAGTAAATGACTTAACTCAGTATTCTAACCACTCTACCTAAGCTGTCTGAAGGAAGAACAGTTTAAATTTGATTAGAAATAGGGAAGCACGACTAAAGATACTGAAAGAATTCACTCTTTGTTTCTCCCCACCTCCCACACTGTGGTCACCTTTCTTACAAAGAAAGAGCCCAGGCTTGACCTTAGAAACATCATGCAGACACCTCCCTGGGAAGCTGCAAAGTTTGTCTTCTGGCATGGGAGGATTGCAGCACCTTTCAGAATAATTGCAAAGGCTTTGTCTCCTTCTTCAAAGTTGAAAATTGTTTGAAAAAAGCCCATCTAGAGCAGGAAGAGGAAGAGCCTCTTCTGTGGTTTTGTCCAAACTCTGTCAACCACTCTGAGCTTAGTGCAGAAGAAAGGAGCAGAAAGGAATGTGGGCAGAGTATCCTTAGAAAACCTGGCCAAAAGACAGTCAGTAATTATAAGAGCTTATGACAGTGAGTAGGTAGCACAGGGCACAGATGTCAAAGGACCTAGCTGTGATTTCCAACTCTAAATCCTGACTCAAATGTCCATTTCTATCCCCAGTCTTCAGAATGATGGATGCATGAGAGAGTGGTTCTGAACTGTTTTCTGCTAGGCCCTGGACCGTATCATTTTATTTTGCTATGACTACTCGTGGTCACCCCTTCCAGCCCTCTAAGTCACACCCCTTCCCAATTTCTATGGAGAGGGAGATACCGGGATCTCCCACCTATTAGCTCCACATTTGGATTTACTCTGGGGTGGGGGAGGGGAGTTGGGGGGTGAGAGAATGTGCATGTGAGTGTGGGTGTGTGCTCCCTCCAGGCTCCAAGCACAGAGCACAAAAGAGGCAGTCAGAAACCAAAAGTCCTTTATGAAAGAAAAGCTATTCCAGCAGGGAAGCAGTTGGATGTGGCAATAGTAACTGCTTCCATCCCCAAAAGAACTCTCCATTTAATATCCTAAAGTGAAATGGTCACAGAATATGTTTGGAATCCAAATGTGCTCTATCTCTCCAATCTTCCTTCTTTTGTCTTATCTGTGATTTTCAGTCTATTATTGTGAAGCTATATAATGAAATTCCCTTCCACTGTAGGCAATGTCTTTTTAGATCAAAGTCCTGGACATCTTGTGTTCATAACTAATATTTTCTTTTGTAGGCTACAAGGTAGAGATTCCCAGCACTAATATATATATATGTCATGGGACTCATCCATCCCATAGGAGCACTGGGATTTGGTCAGGACATTATTTTGCAAAATAAACATGAGCCTCTCATTCTCCTCTTTTTCAGATCAATAGACATTAAAAAAGCCATTTAGATCTTTGGAGATATTTTCAGCCTTCCTTCATTGTCTTAAACATCTGTTAGCTTTTCTCTCTACTATAATATGGTTTATTTTGGGCCACTGATTATAGGAAACCTGCTCGTTTATCCACAGGATGACATTTTTAATCACATTTTCCTTTCAACTTTAAAGAACCAAATGATTTCCTTATCTTGACATGATTTATCATTTTGAGCCTTAGCCAGCTCCATCTAAGAGTGTGCATAATCTATGGCTTCATGAGTGGAGAGGTTTGTTGTCAAGCATATCTGCTGTATTCATAGGAGAAGCTGTTGGGGGGAAAAGAACAAATAAAGCAGGTACTAGTTTTCCCTTGGTAGCTTTTCCAACAATATTATCTTTAGTAAACCAGTTTCCCCATACCAAGATGATGTAGTTTCTCACTACCAGAGCAAATATGGTAGATCTTGGTGGGTGGTCGCAAAAATCTAATGAGATGTTTTGACTAGGAGATCAATGATGCTCTATGTTAGCTCTTAATGGGCTTTGGTTGGGTTTTCCTTCCATGAGCTAAAAGCTCTTTGTTCTTGAGGTACCTATAGGATGCTAGGAATTTCTTTTACAATAGATTTTGTCTACCCAGCTGTTCATTCATTCCATAAGCATTTACTAAGTGTCTATGATGTCATGGGACAGCGAGGTGGCATTGGGAAAGAACATAGGTCTGGGATCAGAAAGACAAGGGTTCAAATTCAGCCTCAGACACTTATTGTCTGTGTGAAGCTAGGTAAACCACTTAACCTTTGTTTGCCTCAGTTACTTCAACTGTAGAAAGGAAATAATAACACCTACTTTCCAGGGTTGTTGTGAGGGTCGTATGAGACAACAATTGTAAGCACTTAGCACAGTACTTGGCACACAGTAAACACCATATAAATATTAGTTGTTGTTATCATCATCATCATTGTTATGCATCAGGCACTGTGTTGAGCGATGGAGGATGCAGAAACAAAAATGGATAATCCTTGCCCTCAAGGAGTTTATATTCTATTAGGGGACATTGTGTGTATATCACCTATATTATATGTAATGTTATATAATTTATATATAATATGTATGTGTGTGTATATATATATATATGTGTGTGTGTGTGTGTGTGTGTGTGTGTGTGTAAGTAGGGCAGCTGAGTGGCACAATGGTTAGAGTACCAGACTTGGATTCAGGAAGACTCATCTTCCTGAGTTCAAATCTGACCTTCAGATACTCACCAGCTGTGTGAACCTGGGCCAGTCACTTAACTCTGTTTGCCTTAGTTTCCTCATCTGTAAAATGTGCTGGAGAAGGAAATAGCAAAACTACTCCAGTGCCTCTGCCAAGAAAACCCCAACTGGAGTCATGAAGAGTCAGACATGACTGAAAAATGACTGAATAACAAAGTTTGTATATAGTCAATACAATGGAGGGGAGCGGGAGGGGAGTAAGTCCAGACTTAGACTTTCTCAAAATATTTCATTTGTTTAGGAAATTATTGTCAAGGAAACTCATTCTACCAAGGCAAATCAGCAATTGTTCTCCAATTTAAAGCTTTCAACAGTAACTGAGGGCACAGAAGGGCCATAGGTCATAAATCTAGAAGGGACCTCAGAGGTCATCTAGTTCACCCCCTTCAGTTCTTCTTCAGAGGAAGAAACAGAGGCCTCTAAAGGTAAAGTGACTTGCCCCAGGTCTCATAGATAGTAGATGGCAAATCAGGATTTGAATTTGGGTTTCATCACTTTTAATCCAACAGGCAAGTTCTGTGTTCTTTCCACTATACCACTGTTCTCTCCTACGATGCATCAGAAGCTACACTGAAATTCAGGTCTTCCTGAGACTAAGGCTAATTTTCTTACTATTATAGCATGCTCTAGACACAAAATACATGAATACAAAATATTTTTCAAAAAATAATTTCCAGGGCAGAGCACGGAGGGAGTTACTGTATTAGTATTTGGAAAGGTTTCTTGTGGCAATTGAACTGAACCTTGAAAGGAGATAGTGTTTCTTAGAAGTAAAAATGAGGAGGTAGTACGTTATAGACATGAGGCAGAGCCAGGGCAAAAGCATAGAGGTAGGAAATGTGGTACAAGAGGAATAGTAAATAGGCAAATTTGATTGGAAAGAAGAGTATGTAAAAGAGGTTAATGGGTAATAAACCTGGAAAGGTACAATGGAACCAGCTTGTAAAGAGCATTAAATGCCAAATAGAAGAACTTGTACTTTGTCTTAGAGGGAACAGGGAGCCAGTGGAGTCCTTTCTGGAAAGGCAAGCAACATGGTCAGATATATGTTTTAACAACAACAATAATAATATTTACATAGTGCTGTAGGATAGCAACTCCATAAATATTATCTCATTTTAAGAATAGTTGGGAAAAATACGATGAAGACTTCGTCACCAGCAGAATCTTATTGCTACAGAGTGAAATGAGAACTTATCCTTTCTCACTTTGAGGTACTGACTAGAGAAAGGATGGAACAAGGAAGAGATACTACAGAAAAAAAAATATCTTCCTAGCCATCATAAACTTTAGAATTAGAGGTGACCTTAGAAGCAATTTAGTCCAAAATCCTTATTTTACAGAAACAATAACAACAACCCTTTGGCCTGGAGAGATCTGATTTGTCTGAAGTCAAACAGGAAGTAAATTATAGAGTCAAGATTCAAATCTTGGTCCTTCTGACTCCAAACTCAGTGCTCTTTGCACTCTCATCAAATGATCGGGAATTTGAAAGGTTTGTCTAACCTCCATTTAAGTCCAAGTCTCACCATAACCACACTTAGCACAGTACCTGGCAAATAATAGGTGCTTAATAAATATTTATTGAATGATGAACTATTGACTGTCAGTCAAAAAAAAGTTCAATTCAAAAAGATTTATTGAGGGCCAATATTTCTGGAGTAACGATGTTGGGCACCGAAAAGCAATCTAGCCAGTGGACATAGAGCTGGTCTTGGGTTCAAGACCTTTATCTTACACACAATGGCTGTGTGATCCTGTATAAATCATTCAATCCCCCAATCTCAGAGCTACGCTCTAAGATTCTTAAGTTGTAGAGAAGTTTCCATACTATTTGGATAGAAAGAACCTCATGGTGAATTCCCTATGCCAGCCAATGAAAGAAATCACAGGTCCGGATCTCCGCAACCCTCCTGTCTCCTCACCATGGACACAGACACACAGATGCACACAGATACACACACACACACACACACACACACACACACACACACTCACTCACTCACTCACTCACTCACCTTAGCTACTTGGAGGAAGGAGAATAAATAGGAACATAAAACACATTATCTCTCTTTTGGAAACCTACAGTCTAGCCAAAGTGCACATCGTGCAATCTTGTAAAGACTGAAAAACAATACAAAGCATGCGATGTTTAAATGACATACTAGGTGGCAATAAATACAATAGGAGCTCAGAGTAGATTGAAGTTCAATTCAATTTAACAAGTACTGGCCACTGGAATAGCACTGTACTGGGCACCAAGGAACCAAAGACAAAAGTGAAAAATCAGTCCCTGCCCTCCAGATGCTTAGATTCCATTGAAAGGAAAAATGTGTAAACACATAGTAAACAAATAAGCAAATGTAGGATGTCTTTTGGAGGAAAATAGCACTAATCACTGGGAGAATCAAGAAAGGCTTAGTAGGGGGTAGACCCTGAAGGAAGCTAGAGATTCTCAGAGAAACAAGGGAGAGGATTCTGTGTTCTCTACAACTAACAATCAAAGGCAACAATTTTTTTCCTTCTGATCACAACATCCCAGACTTGAAAGGCACTTCTGAGTTCATCAAATTCAAATTTGCAGGAATCCCCTTTACATTAGAGCTTACACATTGAATCTTTGCTTAATAATCCTTTCCATGTAAAAATAAAACCAGAATAATAAAAGTTTCCTGATGAGGTTAATTGGCAAGAGATCAATCTGAATTACAGAATATTTTAGGAGAAATGCAGTTTTATTACTTTTAAGTATGTGCATTCAGACTTAGGTTAGGCCTCAGAATATATTCCATCATTCATTCATCCATTCAAAAAATGTTGGTTCATCCAGAGAAAGAACTTTGGATTCTGAATGTAGATGGAAGCATGCTATTTGTTCTCCTTTTCTCTTGTTTCGTTTTGTTCTTCTTTCTCATGGTTCCTCCCATTAGTTCTAATTCTTCTTTTCATCATGACTACTGTGAAAATATATTTAACATAAATGTGTAGGTGGAGCCTATATCAGATTGCATGCTATCTTGGGGAGGGGGAAGGAGGAGGGGGAGAAAATTTAAAACTCAAAATCTTATGGAAGTGAATGTTGAAAACTAAATTAATTAATTAATTATATTAAAAACAACAGCAAAAAAACATTGTTTGAGTGTCTACCACTGTGCTAGATACCACAGGGTATCAAGTCTAATGATGATGATGATGACAATGGTGTTTAAGAAGCCAAGTGAGGAGGAAGTTCAAGAATTATAAATAGTCAGCTTTGCCAAATGCTACATGGAAGGAAAGAAGGAAAATGAGAAGATTTGGAGTCAGAGGACTTGGGTTCAAATCTCAGCTCTGCCTCTTGACCCCTGTGTGACACTGGGCAAGTTATTTAGCTTCTCTATGCCTCAGTTTCCTCATCTGTAAAATTAGTGGGTGAGACTAGATGATTTCTAAGATTTCTTCTAGGTCTCCATCTAAGATTACAAGATCCTGCAATTGAGAAATATCCATGGGATTTCCAAAAGAATCTGTGCTTAAAGAGTCATTATAAAATGTTTTAAGAGCTGTATTTAATTAATTCAAACAGCCATATAGTACTCACAGAACACAAACACATGAAAACTAAGATGTAAGATGAAGTAGGAGAGGTTAGAATTGGGTACTTGGAGGGAGAAAGGGAGGGAGGGAGGAGGGAAAGATAGATTTTGGAACTAAAACCTAAAAAACTTTTTTTAAATTGTTTTACATGTCATTTGGGAAAAAATGTTATTTTTAAAAAGGAAGGCAGGTAACTTGATAAAAGAGGCAACAGAATTTTTTGACTTATCCTTGGTGCTTCTTCTCATGCACTTCAGTGTAGCAAGGCATACCTTCTAGAGCAATCGCCTTCTCAGCTGGAGCAGCTTCTCAATCTGGATCATTGTCCAGAAACAAAGTCTGGTGTCTCTGAAATCTTAGCATCCCCTACCTCCTGATTAGCTCCATTCAAATATCTGAATGTCTAGACTGGTCCCCCTTTTCTGAGCAGGCATAAGCAAAGATGTACACTATAAGGGACATCTAATACTTCTGGCCTTTAAATTTTGGTCTATGTTGTGCATTTCCAAATTTTTAAAAGGCAATAGTAGTAATTTTTCTTTTCTTCTCTTTTTCCCTCCCCAGGTCAATGGCCAGAGAGTTAATCAGCGTGATATAAGATGTTATAAAACAGGGTTGGACTCTATAATATAGGCATTCCTCAAGTCATCAAAAGCATGTGATCCCATGACGCCTTTTAGTGTCAGGAATTTTGTTTCTATTCTTGAAATTATACACGAGATACAGGAAGGCAGTCCCAAGTCCTAGACTCATAGGGAGGAACCTAACCTTTCCTCATGTTTATTTAATTACCTTCTTTAGCTACCATTTCAGCCACTAACACTGCTGATGACCTATATTCCTTGGCCCACACCATGAATACCTCTTCAGCCATTGTCCAAGTATGTCTTTTTGGACATTGATGCTGCCTTTGATGTCTCTTCAGTCTTATTGCTTTAATTTCCACTGACTGTTCCCCATGAATGTGTAGTGGGAAAGGGAGGGGGAGAGCTTCCCCCAGGCTCTTAAGAATGGAAGGACTCAGTCTCCATAGATAATCTCTGGACACTTGTCTCCAGAGTGCTATTAGATGTAGTCCTTCCTCATCTCTGCATTGTAGAATCTGTTTTCTTTCAATATACAGCGCAAGCAACACCTTCTTCACGAAGGCTATCCTGATTTCCCCCAACTGGTATAGTCTTTCCTCTTTAATTACCTTATATTTGTATTTATTAATTTATTCTCATTAAAATTATTTTTATGTAGCTATATATTTATTTATTGTCTCCTCTAACTCTTCTTGAAAGATGAGATTGCTTTATTCTTTGTATTTGTATCCCTAGCACCTAACAGAGTGCCTGGCATATAGTAGATGCTTAATAAACACTTGTTGATAGATTAGTCACATTTTTGCCTCTAAAACCATTGCTTTTTACCACTATTGCCACTTTAGTATCTACAAGAGCCAGTGATTCAATTAACATTTATTAGTTAGTTGCCTATTATATTCAAGGCTCTTTGTTAAACATGGAAGATATAAAAGACATTGTCTCTGACTTCATAAAGATTACAATCTAATATTTTATTTCAACTAGTTTTTTAGTTGATCCTATAGGATTCTCTAAGTATACCATCGTATCATCTGCAAAGAGTGATAGTTTTGTTTCCTCAATGCCTAGTCTAATTCCTTCAATTTTTTCTTCTCTTATTGCTATAGCTAGCATTTCTAGTGCAATATTGAATAATAATGTTGATAATGGGTATCCCTGCTTCACCCTGATCTTATTGGGACAGACTCTATCTTATCCCTATTACAGATAATGCTTGCTGATGGTTTTAGATACATGTTACTTATCATTTTAAAGAAAGTTCCATTTATTCCTATGCTCACTAGTATTTTAGATAGAAATGGGTATTGTATTTTGTCTAAAGCTTTTTCTGTATCTATTGAAATAATCATATTGTTTCTGTTGGCTTTATTATTGATAAAGTCAATTAAGCTGATGCTTTTCAAATATTGAACCAGCCTTGCATTCCTAGTATAAACCCCACCTGGTCACAGTGTATGATCCTCATGGCATACTGCTGTAATCTCCTTGCTAGAATTGTATTTTAAAATTTTGCATCAATATTTTTTGGGGAAATTGGTCTATAGCTTTTCTTTCTCTGTTTTGCTCTTTCTGGCTTAGGCATCACAATTTAGTAGACATTAAGAAAGCATTTGATGGAATATTTCATGCTATTCTTGCAAGAAAAAAATAGAGAGGTGGGGGATAGGTGATAATACAATTTAGATTGCTTACAACTGGTTGAATGGTAGAACTCAAACAGTGATGATTAGTTGTTTCATATAAACTTAGAAGGAAGAATTCACTTAAGTGCCACACAGATCTGTGATGGGTCCTGTGTTATTATTCAGTTAACCTTTTTAAATCAATAATTTAGCCAAAAGTAGAAATGGCATACACATTAAATTCAGAGGTGACACAAAGCTAAGAAGGGTAGATGACACATTGGATGATAGTCAAGATCAAACACATTGGCAGGCTAAAAAATTGGGCTGAATCAAATAAGGTAAAATTTTTTTTTAAATGCAATTTATTTATTTAACATATTTGGTTTTCAGCATTGATTTTCACAACAGTTTGAATTACAAATTTTCTCCCCATTTCTGCCCCCCCCACTCCAAGATGGCGTATATTCTGGTTGCCCTGTTCCCCAGTCAGCCCTCCCCTCTATCACCCCCCTCCCCTCTCATCCCCTTTTCCCTTCCTTTCTTGTAGGGCAAGATAAATTTCTACGCCCCATTGCCTGTGTATCTTATTTTTTAGTTGCATACAAAAACTTTTTTTGTTTTTGAACATCTGATTTTAAAACTTTGAGTTCCAAATTCCCTTCCCTCTTCCCTTCCCACCCACCCTCCCTAAGAAGTTGAGCAATTCAACCTAGGCCACACATGTATTATTATGTATAACCCTTCCACAATACTCATGTTGTGAAAGGCTAACTACATTTTGCTCCTTCCCAACCCATCCCGCTTTATTGAATTTTCTCCCTTGACCCTGTCCCCTTTCCAAAGTGTTTGTTTTGATTACCTCCACCCCCATCTGCCCTCCACTCCATCATCCCCCCGCCTTTTATTTTTTTTTTTATCTTCCTCCCTCTTCTTTCCTGTGGGGTAAGATACCCAACTGAGTATGTATGGTATTCCCCCTCAGGCCAAATCTGATGAGAGCAAGGTTCACTCATTCCCCCCTCACCTGCCCTCTCCCCTCCTCCCATAGAACTGCTTCCTCTTGCCACCTTTATGCGAGATAATCCACCCCATTCTATCTCTCCCTATCTCCCTCTCTCAGTATGTTACTCTCTCATCCCTTAATTTCATTTTATTTCTTTTAGATATCTTCCCTTCATCCTCAACTCACCCTGTGTCTGCTCTCTCTCTTTTACATATATATATATATATATATATATATATATATATATACACACATACATACACATACATACATATACACATAGATGCATACATATATACACATTCACTTATATATATACTTAAACATACATATGTATGCATATATATATATGCATATTCCCTTCAACTACCCTAATACTGAGGTCTCATGAATCATACTCATCATCTTTCCATGTAGGAATGTAAACAAAACAGTTCAACTTTAGTAAGTCCCTTGCAATTTCCGTTTCTTGATTACCTTTTCATGCTTCTCTTGATTCTTGTGTTTGAGAGTCAAATTTTCTATTCAGTTCTGGTCTTTTCACTGAGAAAGCTTGAAAGTCCTCTATTTTATTGAAACTCCATATTTTGCCTTGGAACATGATACTCAGTTTTGCTGGGTAGGTGATTCTAGGTTTTAATCCTAGCTCCATTGACCTCCGGAATATCGCATTCCAAGCCCTTCGATCTCTTAATGTAGAAGCTGCCAGATCTTGGGTTATTCTGATTGGGTTTCCACAATACTCAAATTGTTTCTTTCTGGCTGCTTGCAGTATTTTCTCCTTGATCTGGGAGCTCTGGAATTTGGCAACAATATTCCTAGGAGATTTCTTTTTGGGATCTATTTGCGGAGGCGATCGATGGATTCTTTCTATTTCTATTTTGCCCTGTGGCTCTAGAATATCAGGGCAGTTCTCCTTGATAATTTCCTGAAAGATGGTATCTAGGCTCTTTTTTTGATCATGGCTTTCAGGTAGTCCAATAATTTTTAAATTATCTCTCCTGGATCTATTTTCCAGGTCAGTGGTTTTTCCAAGGAGATATTTCACATTGTCTTCCATTTTTTCATTCCTCTGCTTCTGTTTTATAATATCCTGATTTCTCATAAAGTCACTAGCTTCCACTTGCTCCAATCTAATTTTTAAAGTAGTATTTTCTTCAGTGGTCTTTTGGACCTCCTTTTCCATTTGGCTAATTCTGCCTTTCAAGGCATTCTTCTCCTCATTGGCTTTTTGGAGCTCTTTTGCCATTTGAGTTAGTCTATTTTTTAAAGTGTTGTTTTCTTCAGTGTATTTTTCAGTATTTTTTTGGGTCTCCTTTAGCAAGTCATTGACTTGTTTTTCATGGTTTTCTCGCATCCTTCTTATTTCTCTTCCCAATTTTTCCTCTACTTCTCTAACTTGCTTTTCCAAATCCTTTTTGAGTTCTTCTATGGCCTGGGGCCAGTTCATGTTTTTCTTGGAGGCTTTTGTTGTAGGCTCTATCACTTTGTTGTCTTCTTTAGGCTGTATGTTTTGGTCTTCTTTGTCACCAAAGAAAGAATCCAAAGTCTGAGACTGAATCTGGGCGCGTTTTCGCTGCCTGGCCATATTCCCAACCAACTAACTTGACCCTTGAGTTTCTCAGTGGGGTATGACTGCTTGTAGATTACAGAGTTCTATGTTCTACGTTTGGGGGGGAGGTGCCAGCTCTGTCAGAGCCGCACTCCTCCTTCCCCAAGGACCCCCAGTCCAGACTGGGCTCAGATCTTCGGCAGGCTGTGCACCCCTGTTGTGATCCGCCACTTAATTCCTCCCACCAGGTGGGCCTGGAGCTGGAAGTAACAACAGCTGTAGCTGCCCCACCTCCGCTGCCCCCGGGGCTGGAAGCCGAACCGCGAACTCCTTCCACTCCCACAGCTTTTCCCACTAACCTTCTCCGCAGTCTTTGGTGTTTGTGGGTCGAGGGGTCTGGTAACTGCCGCAGCTCACATATTCAGGGCGCTAGGGCCCCCTCCGCCCGGCTTCTGGTCTGGATCGTCCACGCCGCTCAGGCTGGGCTCTGCTCCACTCCGTTCCCAGCTCCCAGATCCCAGCTCCCAGCTCCGTGTGGAATAGAGCTCACCTAGAGACCATCCGGGCTGTCCTGGGCTGGAGCCCTGCTTCCCTCTGCTGTTCTGTGGGTTCTGCCGTTCTAGAATTGGTTCAGAGCCATTTTTATAGGTTTTTGGAGGGACTTGGGTATGGAGCTCACTCTAGTCCGTGCTTACCAGCCGCCATCTTGGCCAAATAAGGTAAAATTTAATTCACAGAAAATATAAAACCTTACATTTTGTTTTAAGATTATTTACTTCATAAGTACAAGATGTATGAGGTACAATTAGACAGATGAATTCGTAAACATTTTTAAAATGTTTATGATGTGCTAGGCACTGTGCTAAGTACTAGGAATACAAAAGAGGCAAAAGATGCTGCCCTCAAAAAGCTCACAAGTTTATCTGAAAAGTACCCAGAATTTTGGCTCAATGTGAATCAACAGTGTTACATGATAGATTTCCAAAGCTAATGTAATCTTATACTGAGTTGAGAGGCCTTTTTGTTGTTGTTCAGTCATGTCATTTCATCACCTTATTTGAGGTTTTCTTGGCAAAAATACTAGAGTGGCTTGCCATTTCCTTCTCCAGCTCATTTTATAAATGAGGAAACTGAGGCAAACAGGGTTAAGTGACTTGCCCAGTGTCACAGAGTTAGTAAGTGTCTAAGCCTGTATTTGAACTCAAGAAGATGAGCCTTCCTGACTCCATGCCTGGCGCTCTAACCACTGTGCCACCTAGCTTCCTCAAATTGAGAGGAATAGCTTCTGGGAATCAGAAGATGACAGTGCCACTAAATTTTGCTTTGAACAGGCCATTCAGTGTGCTCTGTTCTGTGCACCATATTTTAGAAATTACATTGATAAGCTGGAGAGTGTTCCAAAAAGAGCAAAAATAAGGGTGAAGGGCCTCAAATCCATGCCAGATGAGAAAAAGTTGAAAGAAATGGGGATGCTTTGCCTAGAGAAGGTTCAAGAAAGGATATGATAGTTGTCTTCAAGTACTTGAAAGGCTGTCATGAGGAAGAGGAATTAGTCTTATTCTGATTGTTTCCAGAGGGAATAACTGGGAACAATATGGAAAAGATGCTTAAAAGACCAAATTAGGACTGGTGTGAGGAAAAACTTCCTAACCATTAGAACTACCCAGAAGTAGAACAGACTGCCTCTCTTTGGAGTCCAAAGTCTGGATGGCCACTCCACATGTATGTTTTAGAAAGGATTGTTTTCTAGGTGTCAGATGGACAAAATTGCTGCTGAGGTCCTGTCTAGTTATGAAATTCTTTGATTCTGTAAGATGTGTGTTCATGCAAGGATGACATAAAGCCAGATGAATTAAGTACAAAAGATAGGTCCAGACAAACTTATATGAGCCATAAAAGAAATGACATATTTTTATTATTTTATCCAACAAACTTTTTTTCAGTGTCTATAATGTGAAATACATTGTAGGAGGCACAAAAAATGCAAAGATTTTTTTCAAAAATATAATTCCTATCCTCATGAGACATACATTCTACATTAAGAACATAAATGAGTACACAACACAATGAGGAAGGAGGAGGAGAGTGTAGAGATCCAAGTAAAGTAGAGAAAGGGACTGGCTTTGTGATTTTATTGGTATAGGAAATCCTTCTTCCAATTCAGGCCACTGAATTCCAACTTGGTTTTAGAGAGTTGCCTAGAACATTTCAAAGTTAAAGCGACTTGCTCAGAGTCACACACAATCAGTATCTGTCAGAGGCTGGATCTGAATGCACTATTCCTGCTTTGAGACTACCCTTCTATGCATTATGCCACACTATCCCTCACAGACAAGGAGCCCAAAGAAAATTTGAGGAAAGGAAGATAGAGGTAGGTCTTAGCTGAGGGTTAAGTGAAGGCTTCAAAGAGGAGGTGGTGCCTGAACTGAGCAGAATAAATTTTAAAATGCTAAGGCAATGAGTAAATTCCAGACTTAGAAGATAGCCAAGGGAAATGCAGCAACAGGAGATAGAATGTCAAGTTCAAGGAAGAGTGTTCAGTTTGACTCAACTTCAGAGTATACAAAAAGGAGTAAATGAAATCAGGATGGAAGGGTAGGGTGAAGCCAGATTGTGAAGAGAAAGTCAGGCTAGGGAGATTATATTTTATCCTGAAAGTAATAGAAAGATTTGGGTCTAGCATGATAAAACTTGTACAAGTAAAAAAAAGGATTACTTTTGGCAGCTGTGGGCAAGGATAGATTAGAGAGGAGAGAGAACTGAGGCAGAGAGATTAGTTAGGAGGCTATCTCAACAATGGAAAGTAATGTGGGTCCAAACTTGAATGGTAGTAGCGTGAATGGAGAAAGGCAAGTAGATGGCAGAAATGTTAAAAAAGATAGGATCAACAGGGTTGGACAATTGCTTAGATGTAGGTAGTGTGGGAGAAAAAAGACTTGAAGAAGAACCCAAGATTTTTAACCTGAGGTACTCAAAAGATGCTGATGAAATCAACAGAAATATGGAAACTGAGAGGAGAGAAGTTTGGAGGGACAATGCTAAGTTTCAATTTGGGGCATATATCAGAGGAGCTGGTGGGAAATCTAAGTGGAAATGGACATCTAGGGAAGGATTAGGGTGGGAGACACACACACACACACACACACATACACACAAGAAATAATGTGGCATGTTGGACAGAGCACTGGACATCCAGTCAGAAAGATCTCAGTTCAATTTCCACTTCAGGCACTTATTAGCTAGCTATGTGATCCTGGACAAATCATTAAGACTTTCTGAGGGTCTGTTCCTTGATCTGTAACATAGGGATAATAATAGCAACTGTGTCACAGGATTGTTGGGAGAAACAAATGAAATGAGATGATGGCTTTGAATACTAAGGAGCCAAGTGCAAATCCTTCCTCTGTCACTTGCAGCTGTGGAATCTTGGGCTTGACTTGACATCTCTTGGCCTTAAGTTTTGTCACTGGTAGAATGAGAGGGGTTGGACTCGATGTCCTTCCAGCTCTAAATCTATAATCCATGATAAAGTGGAAAGGACACTAGTCAGAAGTGTCTGCTTTATTACCTCTGTAACTTCTTTAGGCCTCAGTTTCTTCATCTATGAAATAAATAAGTTAGTAAAGATGGCCTTCAAGGTCCCTTCTCATTCTAAACCTATAATCCTTGTGAGTGTTGAGTAGGTGATCCTGAATGGGCAGCTAGGTGGCATGGTAGTCAGAAAAAAACTGAGTTAAATTTCAGCCTTATAAACACTGGCTACGTGACACATAACCTCTATCTACCTCAGTTTCCACATCTGTAAAATGGGAATTATAAGAGCATCTACCTCCTAGGGTTGTCATAAGGATAAAATAAGATATTTGTAATGCCCTTTCCAAACCAAAGGCTAGCTATTATTATTTCATCAACAGTAAAAAAAGAACTATCCCGAATAAAAAGGTATGGAGGGAGGCGGTGCCTGCACCAGTGAAATCATGGCCACATCAAAGTATCAAATTACTGATTGCAATGCATATATTTACATGTAGCAATTATAGTGAGTTGTGGGATTTTTTTCCCTCTACTTAGAGTTAAATATTTCTTCAAAGGTCTATGAATTCCTAACACATCAAATGAGGTACGAGATCCATTCTGTGAAGGTAGGAGTTGCTAAAAAAATGAAAATTAAAAAATAGATCCTGCTCAGTACTCCCCCCTCTCCACCTTTCAAAAGTACACTGGGGGCTTCATCCTGCCTAATACCAACCTTAAATCAGCTGTTGGTAACCTGACTTATTGTTTTGCTCTTCTTGTTCTTCACACCTTTCCTGGGCTGGGGAACTAATTGTGTGTTTTGACATAATAGACTTCCTGATGGATGGCAGGGTGAAGGTGAAAGTAGAAGTAAATAAGAGATAGTTAATTGTGTCAACAAATAACTTTATAACTTTTTCTGCTTAATTATGTCAATAAAACCTGAAAGCAAGGTTTGCCACCAATCCACAAAGATAATCTTCCTCGGCATCATCAGGAGTTGGCTGTCAGCCCACACATTTTTGCACCGTTTCAGAGAAGTGGAGATGTTCCTCTTCCTTGAGCCTAATTTATATTTTTTTCCTTGAGAAATGAATAACAAATGAGGCCAAACACCTTTCCTGCATGGAAATAGTTCACATGGATCTGCCATGAAACTTTGCCATGGCTTTATATTAATGCAAATTTAAGCCTGGATACAATGGTTTCCAGAGAACCCTGTTCTCAACCTCAAAGACCGAATGACGCCAAATGTCTTCTTTCCTCTGTCCCCATCTGCCACTGCATGCCTTAAAAGTCTCTCTTCCTGAAACATGACAGGTACTTGACATTTTCTAGCTACACTCCTGGTGAGAGAAATGGAATAACCCTGAGGAGGAGTAGAAGGCATTGGTGGAGCACAAAAGGAAGACAGAGAAGAAAAAAAATGTTTCAGTCAGAATTGAGATAGATGATCTCTAAGCTCTCATCCACCTCTTAGATGCTATAAACATGTACAACAGGAAATGTACTTGCTCTTCTCTATCCTGTCCAACTACCTTTTTGTTCATTCATGCAAAAAGAGGAGGGGGGATTTCTCTAGTTCCCATGATATTCTTTCAATGGTTCTCAAAATAATAGAGCAACCTTTGTCAAGCCTCAGGAAAGCCATGGAAGCCTCAGATGCAATGAAGAAAAAAAAGTAATGCTGTCATGTAAAACATGTAATATTGTCATGATGCACAAGCACATGCAGAACACCTGTCTGCATTGAGTGTGTTGGTAACAAGCACTGTTTGTACACAACTGATTCAGAAAATCATCTGAGAATGCTTGAAACCATAGAACTATAAGATCACAGAACTTAGAGCTGGAAAGGATCTCAAAGGTCATTTAGTCTGACCCTTTCATTTTATAGATAAAATATATATAGACAAATGTCATAATCTGTTGTTGCATTGTTTCAGTCATGTCTGACTCCCTGTGACCCCATTTGTTTTTTTTTTTGGCAAAGATACTGGAGTGGTTTGCCATTTCCTTCTCCAGCTCATTTTACAGGTGAGAAAATTGAGGCAAGAGGGTTAAGTGACTTGCCCAGGGTCACAAAGCTAGTAAGTGTCTGAGGCCAGATTCAAACTCAGGAAGATGAGTCTTCCTGACTCCAGGCCCGGACCCATAGCTGCCCTAAAAATGCATCAGTCCCATGACCCAAAATTGGTCTTGTAGATTTAGAATCAATCAGTGAATGAAAAACAAGTTGACTGTCAGCTTGTCTTAGCAGAGTGCATGTAAAATACCAATTGTCTGCCTATAGTCTCATTCTTTTTTCACCTTATAACAGAGGAGAGGGGTAACATTGAAAGAGAATATTATATGCATTGTCAAGTAAGATGTTTTTGTTTTTTTCTTTGTCACAAGAGTGGTGCTGTATGGGGACTCAATGAGAAATAATTTATGTAAAGACAAAGGACATCAATAAACAGTGCCTGGCGTATAGTAGGTGCTTAATAAATGCCTGTTGACTTTTGAACATCTAAGGTGAAGGACAGATTTCGTCACTCCAAAAAATTTGAGATTCATTCTAAAAATCAATGCTCTCAAAAAATAAAAGCCATGGCCCCTGTTGCCTGTGAGCTTCCCAGAAAAAAAAAATGTAGGTATGGTAGAGAATAAAAGGAGAATATAAGGAGATTACAGCTTTTAGAAGAAGAGAAAAACACTCTTAACCAATTAGAGAGGCCACTTCTTCCCTCAGCTAGCCATCCTCACTTCCTTTCATTGGTTTCTATGTTGCTAAGCAAGAAGAATGCAAGCATCAACCTACAATAAATATACTTAATTCTCCCACATAGATACATTTTCAAGGGGATAAAATGCAAAGGGAAAAAAGAGGGAGAATACACTACATTATTTAAGCTCTGGTTTCTAATTTATTCTCATTGGTGATATAATAGCACTGTATATAAAATATAAGGCGTTTTCAAGCTGGCTTTTTCACTTTAGATGAATGGAACATCATATTTCCTGATAGATGCAGTAAATACTGTATGAAGCCTTCCATCACCGTTATAATAGCTATTGCATTTCAAAGTATCTATTTTTGTGCATTATTACTTTCCTGACTTACTTAGTAAAACCTGTTCTTTACAGCCTACATTTAAAAAAATAATCCAAATGTCAATAAAAATAAAGAATCGTATGTATCCTTGTTACTTTCAGGTATTTTTAGACCCTGGAGTTGGAGAAACCTGATACTACTGTGTGAGTTGGGGGAAAATGCAAATTAAACAATAATAGTAACTGTGATTTATGTAAGTGATTTAAGGTTGGCAAAGCAAGTTACATTTTGTTCAATTGTTTTTCAGTCATGTACTACTCCTCATGACCCCACTTGGGGTTTTCTTGGCAGAGATACTGGAGTGGTTTGCCATTTCCTTCTCTAGCTCATTTTACAGATGAGGAAACTGAGGCAAGCAGGGTTAAATGACTTGGACAAGGTCACACAGCTAGTAAGTGTCTGAGGCCAGATTTGAACTCAATAAGAGGAGTCTTCCTGACTGCAGGACTGCCACTCTATCCAGTGTGCCACTTAGTTGCCCTACATACATACAAAGACCCAGCACTCTATCTGCCACCTAGTTGCCCCAAGTAAGTTACATACATTATTTCCTTTGATCTTCAAAACAGCTCTGTAAGGTAGGAGCTGTTATCATGAGGTTAGAGCCAGATTGTGGAGGGATTTAAAAAAGAGTAAGGAGTTTGCATTTTATTCTGAAAACAATAGAGTTGCTGACAATTTTTGCATATTCGAATGACTGGAATGTTTTCTGAAGTGGTAGTTACTCATTGTTGAATCATTCATCAGTCAACAAGAATTCTTATTAAGTGATTATTTTGTGCCAGACAATATGCCAAGTACTGGAAATAAAACGACAAAAATGAAACAGTTCTGGCCTTCAAGGAACCAACATTCTTTCTTTTTTTTATTTTAAACATCATTTTTTAAAGATTTTGAGTTTCGGGGGACGGAGCCAAGATGGCGGCTGGAAAGTAGGGACCAGCTTGAGCTCCCTGCCGAGCCCCTCCAAAAACCTATAAAAAATGGCTCTGAACCAATTCTAGAACGGCAGAACACACAGAACAGCAGAGGGAAGCAGGGCTCCAGCTCAGGACAGCCTGGATGGTCTCTGGGTGAGGTCTATCCCACACAGAGCTCAGAGCTGGGAGCTGGGAGCTGGGAATGGAGTGGAGCAGAGCCCAGCCTGAGCGGCGTGGACCATCCAAACCAGAACCCGGGCGGAGGGGGCCCTAGCACCCTGATTCAGTGAGCTGCGGCAGTTACGAGACTTCTCAACCCACAAACACCAAAGACTGCGGAGAAGGTTAGTGGGAAAAGCTGCGGCAGTGGAAGGAGTTTGCGGTTCGGCTTCCAGCCCCGGGGGCAGCGGAGGTGGGGCAGCTACAGCTGTTGTTACTTCCGGCTCCAGGCCCACCTGGTGGGAGGAATTAAGTGGCGGATCAGAGCAGGGGTGCACAGCCTGCCGAAGATCTAAGCCCAGTTCGGGCTGGGGGTTCTTGGGGAAGGAGCAGTGCCGGTGTGGCAGAGCTGGCACCTCCCCGCCAAATATGGAACATAGAACTTGTTAGTTTACAAGCAGTCATACCCCACTGAAAAACTCAAGGGTCAAGTTAGTTGGTTGGGAATATGGCCAGGCAGCGAAAGCACACCCAGATTCAGTCTCAGACTTTGGATTCTTTCTTTGGTGACAAAGACCAAAACATACAGCCTAAAGAAGACAACAAAGTCATAGAGCCTACACCAAAAGCCTCCAAGAAAAACATGAACTGGTCCCAGGCCATGGAAGAGCTCAAAAAGGATTTGGAAATGCAAGTTAGAGAAGTAGAGGAAAAATTGGGAAGAGAAATGAGAAGGATGTGAGGAAACCATGAAATACAAGTCAATGACTTGCTAAAGGAGACCCAAAAAATACTGAAAAATACACTGAAGAAAACAACACCTTAAAAAATAGATTAATTCAAATGGCAAAAGAGCTCCAAAAAGCCAATGAGGAGAAGAATGCCTTGAAAGGCAGAATTAGCCAAATGGAAAAGGAGGTCCAAAAGACCACTGAAGAAAATACTACTTTAAAAATTAGATTGGAGCAAGTGGAAGCTAGTGACTTTATGAGAAATCAGGATATTATAAAACAGAACCAAAGGAATGAAAAAATGGAAGACAATGTAAAATATCTCATTGGAAAAACCACTGACCTGGAAAATAGATCCAGGAGAGAGAATTTAAAAATTATTGGACTACCTGAAAGCCATGATCAAAAAAAGAGCCTAGATATAATCTTTCAAGAAATTATCAAGGAGAACTGCCCTGATATTCTAGAGCCACGGAGCAAAATAGAAATTGAAAGAATCCATCGATCGCCTCCTCAAATAAATCCCAAAAAGAAATCTCTTAGGAATATTGTCGCCAAATTCCAGAGCTCCCAGATCAAGGAGAAAATACTGCAAGCAGCCAGAAAGAAATAATTTGAGTACTGTGGAAACCCAATCAGAATAACCCAGGATCTGGCAGCTTCTACATTAAGAGATCGAAGGGCTTGGAATGCAATATTCCGGAGGTCAATGGAGCTAGGATTAAAACCTAGAATCACCTACCCAGCAAAACTGAGTATCATGCTCCAAGGCAAAATATGGATTTTCAATAAAATAGAGGACTTTCAAGCTTTCTCAGTGAAAAGACCAGAACTTAATAGAAAATTTGACTTTCAAACATAAGAATCAAGAGAAGCATGAAAAGGTAATCAAGAAACAGAAATTGCAAGGGTCTTACTAAAGTTGAACTGTTTTGTTTACATTCCTACATGGAAAGAGGACATGTATGATTCATGAGACCTCCGTATTAGGGTAGCTGAAGGGAATATGCATATATATATATATATATATGTTTATGTATATATATAAGTGAATGTGTATGTATGTATATATCTATGTGTATATATATGTGTGACACAGGGTGAGTTGAAGATGAAGGGAAAATATCTAAAAGGAATAAAATGAAATTAAGGGATGAGAGAGCAACATACTGAGAGAGGGAGATAGGGAGAGATAGAATGGGGTGGATTATCTCACATAAAGGTGGCAAGAGGAAGCAGTTCTGTGGGAGGAGGGAAGAGGGCAAGTGAGGGGGGAATGAGTGAACCTTGCGCTCATCAGATTTGGCCTGAGGAGGGAATACCATACATACTCAGTTGAGTATCTTACCCCACAGGATAGAAGAGGGAGGAAGATAAAAAAAAATAAAAGGGGGGGATGATGGAGGGGAGGGCAGATGGGGTTGGAGGTAATCAAAAACAAACACTTTGGAGAGGGGACAGGGTCAAGGGAGAAAATTCAATAAAGCGGGATGGGTTGGGAAGGAGCAAAATGTAGTTAGCCTTTCACAACATGAGTAGTGGGGAAGGGTTATACATAATGATACACATGTGGCCTAGGTTGAATTGCTCAACTTCTTAGGGAGGGTGGGTGGGAAGGGAAGAGGGGAGAGAATTTGGAACTCAAAGGTTTAAAATCAGATGTTCAAAAACAAAAAAAAAGTTTTTGCCTGCAACTAAAAAGTAAGATACACAGGCAATGGGGCGTAGAAATTTATCTTGCCCTACAAGAAAGGAAGGGAAAAGGGGATGAGAGGGGAGGGGGGGTGATAGAGGGGAGGGCTGACTGGGGAACAGGGCAACCAGAATATATGCCATCTTGGAGTGGGGGGGAGGGTAGAAATGGGGAGAAAATTTGTAATTCAAACTATTGTGAAAATCAATGCTGAAAACTAAATATGTTAATTAAATAAATAAATTTAAATTAAATTAAAAAAAAAAAGATTTTGAGTTTCCAAATTCTCTCCTTCCCTCAAGCTTCTCCTTCATCCATTGAGAAAGCAAGCACTACGATACCCATTATACATGTGAGGTCACACAAAACACACTTCCATATTAGTCGTGTTACAAAAAAAGGGCAAGCAAAAATTTAAAAGTAAAAAGTATGCTTCAATCTGAACTCAGAGTTCATCAGTTTTTCTCTGTCTCTCTGTCTCTGTCTCTCATTTTTCATCATTGTCAATTGTCTTGGCCATTGTATTGATTAGAGTAACTAAGTCTTTCACAGTTGATCATCATTATAATATTACTGTTACTGTATAAAATGTTCTGCTCACTTCACTTTGCATCAGTTCATATAAATCTTCCCAGGTTTTTTTTTTCCTGAAACCACCTCACCTCATAATTTCTTACAGCACAATAATATTGCATCATAATCATATATCACAACTTGTTCATCCATTCTCCAATTGATGGACCTCACCTCAATTTCCAATCCTTTGGCACTGCAAAAAGAGCTACTATAAATATTTTTGTATACATAGGCCCTTTCACCTTTTCATGGATCTCTTCGGGACATAGAACTAGTATCAGTATTGCTGGGTCAAAGGGTATGTACAGTTTTATAGCCCTTTGGGCATAGGAAAGAGCTTACAATCTAAGGAGGCAATATGTACCCATGTAAGCATGTACAAGACATATTTAATGCAGATATATGATAACCTTGGAGGAAAAGGCACTAACATCTGAGAAGGGACCAGAAAAGGCTTCCTACAAAAGGTAGAGTTTGAAGGAAGCCATGATTCCCATGAGGTAAAGAAGGAGGGTATTCCAGGTATGGGAAGCTACAATAGAAAGGCACAGAGATGAGAGATGGAGTATTTTGTTTGTTTGTGTGTGTGTGTGTGTGTGTGTGTGTGTGTGTGTGTGCGCGCGTGTGTGTGTGTAGAGCAAAGTGTACATGAATAGTAATGTGCCATAATTACAGGACCACCAATCTAGAGCTACAAGCTACTTCAGAGGCCATCTAATACAAACTTTAGCCCATAGGTGAGGAAGGTAAGGCCAAGGGGGATTAAGTGACCCAAGGTCATACAGGTACTAAGGGCTAGAAATTAGATTTCAACCAAGGTCCTTCCACCCTTTCCACTATACCATAAGACTGGAAAGGTAGATAACAGTCAAGTTATGACCCCTATATTTCTTTAAATGAGTAACAGAGGAGTTTATGTTTGATCCTCAAGGCAGTAGGGAGCCTCTGCAGTTAGAGGTATGGGATAGGAAGGGTTGGGCAGACCTTTGCTTTAGGAAAATCACTTTGATGGCTTTGTGGATGGATAACAAATTGGAGTAAGAGGAAACTTGAATTGGGAAGCTAAAACAGAAAGTTACCATTGCAGTAGTCTTAGTTAGGAAGGGGAGATCCTGGCTATATCTAGTAAGTCAGGGGTCCTGTGACAGTCAACATACAATCATAATTTTAAATCTGGAAGTAACTTAGAAATTTGCAGTCCCACCAATCACTTCATTTTATAAGAAACTCAGGTCTAGAAAGGTCAATTATGTTCCCAAGGTAACAGAGTCTTTTAGTATATTCGGGTTAAAAATATAATCTGGGGCAGCTAGGTGGCATAGTGGATAGGGTGTCAGGCTGTGAATCAGGGAAGACTCATCTTCCTAAGTTCAGATATGATCTCAGAGACGTAATAACTGTGTGACCCTGGGCAAGTCACTTAACCCTGTTTGCCTCAGATTCTTCATCTATAAAATGAACTAGGGAAGGAAATGGCAAACTGCTCCAGTATCTTTGCCAAGGAAACCCCAAATAGGTTCACAAAGAGTTGGACATGACTGAAATGACTGAAAAAATATAATCCAGGTCCAACAGGCAGTCAGAAATGCAAGACCAAGGCTCAGAAAAGATGTCAGATAAGGTTTGAGGTTGTTGTGTTGTTGTGTTTGTCCTTCATTCTTGAAGAGGACCATGGCATCAGGGAAGTGATGACATGACTTGCAATTGATTTTGATTTGAGAGAGGGAGGGCTGTGCAAGGTCACCAGCCTCACTGTCTCCTCCAGAGCCATCTGGATCCAATGACCTGATATTCATCAGGCTGACTGGAGATGGCCCAGGATGAAATGGGAGACCCTGGCCCTTTTAGTCTCAGGCCTCTTTATGTATTCACTTAGAGTGAGGTAATAGCCATTCAGTGAATAGGCCTCTTTAAGAAGTGAGTCAAGGGATGGCCCCTTTAATTAGAAAAAAAGAAAAAAATCAAGCTGGGAGGAGAAGACCCTCAGGGTTGCTGTTCCAACGAGAAACAGTTACCATTGACATTCACTCTAAGCCAGGAGGGCCCCAAATTCAGACATTAAGTGTATCTTGGACAGGGACCTATTTATGAAGCTCATGGATATGGAAATCACCTATAGAGAGATGATAATTGACACTGTGGGAGTAGATGAGGTCTACACAGTTTCCGTGAAGTCTTGTATTATACAGTGTTTGAGAATTTTTTTTAATTTATTGATTTAAAAGTATGTTTAACTTCATTGAAATGCAAGAGGAGACATTTGTTATCTGATTGTAACATAACATACAGATACAAAAATTATTTGGACACTTGGATGGATCCTATAAATTCAGATACTCATTCCTCCAGGGCATGATACTTTGGAGATAGTTTTTAAAACACAATGTTTATTGATTTAAAAGTATGTTTACTTTCATTTAAATTCAAGAAGAGACTCTTGTTACTCAAATGTAACATAACATATGGAAACAAAACTTACTTAAACACTTGGATGAATCTTACAAGAACAGATGCACCCCTTTTCAGGGCAACATTGTATACTCTCCATGCCTTCTCATTCAGTGCAAATCTTAACCCAAGTCTTTCCATAAATGCTGCACAGAGAGTTTGGCTACCCAACATGCCTTCCTCCAGTCCTCTCCAAATCTGGCCTCTGACACTTAGTAGGTGTGGCAGTTTCCTCAGCTGTAAAATTGGGATAATAACACCTATCTTGTCTGGTTATTGTAAAGATCAGATGAGATGGTAATTGTAAGGGTACTTAGCCCAGTCCTTGAGACATAGGCATTTAATAAATACCGGCTTTCTTCCTTCCACATATTGGGAATACTGTTTGTCATTGTCTCTCTATTGTTTCTCATCATTGCTTCATAACTAATCTTACCTCTTTTTCTGGGCAAACAGGTCCTTTTACATCACCCTCACGTACAAATGAACAAATGAAGCAGTGTAGTCAGAACAACTCTGGTTCATATCCTCGTCTATAAAATGAGGAAATTGGACTCAGTAGCCTTTTTTGCTGTTCCTCGCCCAAGGTACTTTATCTCCCCAAATCATGGACATTCTCTCCCATGCCCAGAATACTCTCCCTCTTCTTCTCTGCTTCCTTACATCCCTGGCTTCCTTCAAATCCCAGCTAAAATCCTTTCTGCTTCTAAAAGAGGTCTTTCCCAATCCACCTTCATGCTAATTCCTTCCTTTTGCAATTACCTCAGAATTATCCTATATGTAATTTTTTTGTAAATATCTGTCATTTGTATATTGTCGTCTCCATTGGACTGTGAGTTGCTTGAAGACTTTTTGGGCTATGTGTTTGCCTTTATTTGTCCCTTCAGTGCAGCAGAGTGCCCGACATATAGTAGATGCTTAATAAATGCTTTTGGACTTGACTCTGAGGTCTTTTCTGACTCTAAATCTATGTTCCTATGATCCTAAGTCACTATTGGTAATAGGCTAAAACCTACTAATGCCCACCATTCCCTTTAGCTTATTTGCACTTTTTGTTCTTCTGAAATGGTAGCATTCTGTGATTTGTAGCCATCTGACGTTGCTGTATGATCATTTTTCCACCCAAACCAAGAACTAAATGGAGTACCCAATTGAATCCCAATGACATGGGGATCACTAAGCAGTGAAACAATTACCATGAATGGCCATGGAATTCCATTACCTGGAATCCATTATGCAAGTCATAAGTTAATTCTCCACTACCTTTTTTTTTTTATTGCATCCGGTCCCTGGAGCCAAATCACAGACACCAGCCCTACACTTTTCTTCTCAATTCAGAACTGAAGTTGTCTCACTTTTGAATGTGAAGACCCAGCCTGTGGAAACACCATTGAAGACAGACTAGTAGAAACTATGACTCATTAATGTAATACTCAGTGGTGACCTGTTTTTCTGCCAGAACTTGGAATTGTGTCCTTAGAATCTAGAGTAGCTTTTAGCAAGTAAAAAACAGAGGGAAAGGGAGTGAGGAGGGAGGGAAAAACAAGGAGAAAGCCAAATACAGAAAAAAAAAATATGATAGAGCAGAAAAGGAAAAAAGGGACAGGATAAGGAGGAAGATGGGAGAAGAGGAGAAGATGGGGAAAAAAGTAAGCAGAGGAAGCATGTTTCCATGTAGTCAGTCCTGAGAGACCCTGTTAGCCAGCAAAAATGAAATAATTGTATTTTTGCTTTCCCACAATATGCAAACAAATGATTTAGTTGCTAAACATGTGGTTATTGAATTCTGAGAAATTTCCCTTCCTAAAAATGCAATATTTTTGTGACAACATTGTCAGCAATGCCAGATTGCTTTTCTATTTCAAAAAGGCTGGCATCCAATGTGCCATCTATACCCAGATTTCAAATGATTGCTTTTATGTAATTTTTGTGTAAGCAAGAATTAATTACATGCTTAGAAATGTGAGAAATGTGTTAACCTTCCCATTATTTTTCAGTGCCCAGGAGAATTGGAGCTTGAGCCACAATGGAGAATTTAATTATTTTTCATGATGAATTTTTATTTATGTTAATATCCTTAAGGGCCCATATATCTGTTATTAACCACATTCACCATTTGTTTTGCTCCAAATCTTTGTAAGCTGTGTCTTTAATCTTTCTACTTTTAGAAGCTTTTGACACTATTGAAAGTACTTTAAACCTGTGAACAAAGGATTATGAAATCATTCTTTTTGTCTGTCACATATGTTCCTCCTTAGTAATTTCATACTGGGAGCCGATTTCAATGAAATTTGATGGAAGAACCTGACAACTCCCCATCTCCTTAGTTCTTAGAATCAAAGAATCACAAAAACTCTATTACAGATGACCACAGGGCTCTTCTAGTCATCCCTCAGTGGGACAGAAACCACATCTGTTAATCTCCAACACATATTCATCCAGACTGCTAGAAGAGCCCCAAAGATGGGGAACATGCTAAGTACTGAAACAGCCCATTCCACTTTGAGGTAGTCTAATGATTAGGAAGACTATCCTTATGTCAAGCCAAAATTAGCTCTCTACAACTACTACCATTGTTCTTAGTCCTGCCCTGTATAATCAAGTGAAAGAAATCTAGTTCCTCTTCTGCACAACTGCTTTTCACAGACCTCTACACAGACATCACATCTCTTCTTCTCTAGGCTAGATATTTCAAAGGGTCACAGCATCTCAAAATTGAAAGGGACCTCAGAGATCATCCAGATACCACCTTCCATGAAAAGGAATACCTCTACAAAATCCCTAATTAGTAGCTATCTAACCTCCACTGAAAAGACCTCCAGTGCTGGAGAACCTATTATCTCCCGAGATGGCCCATTCCAAATTGAATACACACACACACACACACACACACACACACACACACACACACACACGTGTGTGTATATGTACATATACATGCACACACATACATATGTGTATACTTTCCCCTGCATTTGTGTGCATATATACATGTATGTATACATATGTGCAAATATGTGCACATGTATGTGCATATATGTGTATGTGTGCATATATGCACATACACGTGTGTGCGCGCACGCGCGCGTGTGTGTGTGTGTGTGTGTGTGTGTGTGTGTGTGTGTACACACACATATACTATACACATTGAGCTAGAGTCTTACTCTCTAGGTTCTATCCATTCCCTCTGTTTCTTCCCAACAGGGCCAAACTGAACAAGTCCCATTTATCTTTTACACAATAGCCCTTCAAATACCAGTTATCACCTTCTCACACAAGTGTTCTCTTTGCAAGACTAAATACCTCCCCACCCCCATGCTTTCAAGTAATACTCCTATGGAAATGTCTATAGTACCCTCACCATCCTGGCTGCCTCCCTCTGAATATTATACAGATTGGCACTTCCTTTCTAAAATGAGGTGCCCAGAACTAAACATGTACACTAGATGTTGTATTTGACCAAGCAAATACAGCAAATATCTGAATGGGACAGAATACAGCAGGTTTGTCACCTCCCTTGACCTGAGTACTTGTGTCAGGTCTTCAGTAGTTAATCACTCACTAATATGCATACTTCCTCGAACTAAGCTAATCACAACCTATCCATGCCCCTGATTCCATGTAACCTTTGGTCATGTGGATCTTATAAATCTTCAGGAGGGTGATCACTCAACATTCTGGAAGCATTGCTCTATTCTTTTGACATTATGGGCTGTCCATAAGCTGCCCCTCAGTCTTGCCCCATCACTGGCACATCTTCTCTGGTCATACATTTCTCTCTCTCGTGTCATCTTTTAAACCAACTCTCTTGTACAATTAAATGTGGGCTATATGTTACAGCCCACTCATACCACCACAAACGTCTTCATTGCTCTTTGGGTAACCTCCAACTTTAATTCTTCAAAGTTTGTTACACTCTGTTCTCTATAACATTACTAGAACAGTTTTTATTGAATACCATGTCTCGCCTAATGCCCTGTGATTGCATTAGATAGTTTGACTCTCACAGTGTTGACTTGTATTAAAGTTGAAGTCCATTAATATCCCCAGATATTTCCATTATAACAGTTATCTACTCCCCAATCCTAAACTTACAAGACTGATTTTTTGAGCCCATTTGTAAGATTTAAACCTCTCTCTATTAAATTTCATTAAATTTAACTCACCTTTTAATCCTGATAAAATCTTTGTATATTCCAACTCTCCATGCTTGCCACCTTCATATCATCTGCAAATCTCAAAATCATGGTCTCTATTTCTCCATCTACAACATTGATTTTAAAAATAAATAAATAATAGTACAAGTCTAAGGACAGTGCACTGGGGCACAAAACTAGAGACTTCCCTCCAAGTTGAGCTGACACATTTATGACTCTACTTTGGGTGCAAGCATTCAAACAATATATCCACTTAACTATACAATTGTTTAACACAATAGTATGACTACAATACTCCATCTTGTCTATAAGCATGAGAAACTACATCAAATGTAATGATTTTCTCTATTTTTAATTATTTTTTAAATGAAGATCCACCTTCTCTCCTCCAATCTCATCTGCCCCTCTCCCCCTACCATTGGGAAAGAAAGAAAAAGCAAAACTATTATGAATGTGTAAAGTCAAGCAAAAACAAAACAAAACAAAACAAAAAAACTTTCATTGATCATGTCCAAAAAAATAAAATAAAAGTCTCAATCTGTACTTTAAGTCCATCGATTATCTATCTGGAAGTGGGTACCCTGTTTCATCATAAATCCTCTGGAATCCTAGTTGGTCATTGTGTTTATCAGAGTGGAATGATCACTTTTTGGGTCTGGTCATTCAAATATTTCTGAATCTACCTAACAATAACGCTGTCTATCTCACATCTCTTCATTTTCTACATAACACAAGAATGAAAACCTTTGTCAAATGCTTTGCTAATATCTTAGTTTTATATATATGTGTGTGTGTGTGTGCACGTGGGATGCGCACATGTGTGTGTGCATGGACATGCACGTGTGTGTATCAACCCCCAATTAACCAGCCTAGAAGCTCTGTCCAAAATAATGAGGTTAGCCTGGCATGACCAGTTTTTTATGAAAGCGTGCTGATTCTTTATGATCATGACTTCTTTTTTCTAAATGTTTATTATTTCTTTAATTGTAAGTTCCAGAATTTTGCCAGAAATCAAAGTCAAGCTCACTAGCTGATAGTTGGCTCTGTTCTCATCCGGACACGAAAACTGGGATCTTTGACCTTCTCCTATCTTGCAGCAACTATCCCGTTCTCCACTCTTTCAAAGATCACTGGTACACTAATCATCACATTTGCCAGCTTACTGCTACTGTTGTTCAGTCATTTCAGTTGTGCCTGATTCTTCATGACTTCATTTGGGGTTTTCTTGGCAAAGATGTTGGAGTAGTTTGCCATTTTTTTTCTTCAGCTCATTTTACAGATAAGGAAACTGAGGCAAACAGAGTTAAGTGATTTGTCCAGAGTCACACAGTTAGTAAGTACTTGTCTGAGGCCAGATTTGAACTCAGGTCTTCCTGACTCCAGACCCAGAACTCTATCCACTGTGTCACCTCACTGTCCTAGCTTAATATAGTTCATATCAGCTTGGACACTTGTAATGGCTAAGATTTCCAAGTGATTTCTTACTACCTACTTATTTATGTTGGGTTCCTACTCCACTTTAGCTACTTTTGAACTATACAGTCTAAAGAGTTCTCCCCTAGGCCGAGGAAACAGAAGCAAATTAAAGCATCTCTACCTTCCCTCTGTTATTCATTGCTTTTGTCCCATATAACGCAAGCAGAAGCAGAAGTCGTTTCTTTGATTTCCCCTTTTTCATAAAATAGTTTCTGCATATGCTACACACACACACACACACACACACACACACACACACACACACCTTTTGTGTTGTCCAACTTGTGTTTGAAGTGGCTAGAACACCAAACCTAGAGTGAGGAAGACATGAGTTCAAATGTGGCCTCAGAGACTAGCTTTGTGACACCTGGGCAAGTCACTTAACCTCTATCTGTCTCAGTTTTCTTATCTATAGAATAGGGATAATACTAGCACCGACTTCCCAGGGTTGTTGTGAGAATAAAATTAGATAATATTTGCAAAGTGATTTGCAAGCCTTAAAGTTCTGTATGGAGGGTTGTGTCATTTTTTTTGTATTAGTCTTTCATTCCTTCCTCTTGCTTCTTCTCTCTTCCATATATACCTTCTCTAAGTCTAAATTGGTTGATGAGGGCCTTGAGTATATGAATTGGTATCTTTAAACAGCCCCATTTCTTTATCATTATAATTCTTCCACTCTTTGTCTTTTATTCATTCTTAAAAGCTACTAATTTCTTCTGGGCTAAATCCCCCTGTAAAATTTTATGAGATGCTACCTGTTCTTCTTCTGAATTTTTTTGAAATCTAAATTCTAGAGTACATGTCAGACTATGCCCAGCTTTTCTTTTCTCCTCTATCACAAATTCTAAGATGGAATAGTAACTTTTTCCCAAGGTTTCGATCATTTCATCTCTGCAAACAACTCATTTTTATTATTGAAAATCAGATCCAAAATCCTCCAAATCTTCTGTTAATCAGTTCCTCCACACTTAGAAGGATAAAATTATCACTAAGGCAAATTGAGATGTTACTAATGTAATAGTTTATCCACATGGAATCAATAGTCACCATATGTAATTTTTAAAAATGTTACACAAAATAAGATAGAGGAAGCAACATTGAGTGAGAGAAGCCAGGAATGTGCCACTAAGGGATTCCCCAAGGGCATAAATCTCTCAAAATATCTCCTTTACTCGTCTAAAAGAAATTTATGTCATTCTTATCAATTACTCAATCTCTCTCTATTTAAAAAAATTCTCCTACTTATCACCTTGGGCTAGCTAAGGAAAACAATTAGAAGCAGCGCCACTGGGTTAGCAATCTCTCATGGAAAGGCACAATTATTCAGGTGCCTCTCTGCTCTTGTGGGGGGCGGGAAGAGGGAATAGATGTATCTACCAGTTTCCCAAACTATAATTTTTCCTGACTATTGATGCAAATAACATCAAACACTAAACCAAATTTAGTGGCCACTAATGTGTGTATGTGTATATAAGTGTGTGTGTGTATGTGTATACACATACTCTCCTTATTGTTAACTCCTCGAATTTCCTTCAGAGTTCAACTCAAATACTGCCTCCTACATCAAGCCTTTCCTGATTCCTCCAGCCATTAGTATCTCTCTCCCACACCAAATTACTTTGTGCTTATTTTGCACATAATGGTATGTATGTAGGGATGTGTGTGGGTATGGGTGTGATATTCCCAAATAGAATGTAAGGACTCTGAAGTAAGACACCATTTGCAATTTTTTCTTGGTCTAGACCAGTGATTTTAATTAACTAAACTTAGTGTATGCAACTCCTGATATGGAAAACCTCTCAATTAATGCAAATACATAACTCGTCTATCATTTGTAGTCTTAGAAAGTTACGTAAGATATTGAGAGATTAAGCAACTTGCCCATGGTCATTTAAGATGGTATTTGTCAGAGATGTGATTTGAACCCAGGTCTTCTTAACTCCAAGGCCATTCCTCTGTCTATTATTCAATGCTGCTTATCACATAGAAGGTGCTTAATAAATGCTTTTTGGATTACATTTAATTGAAATGAATCATTCCAGTTCACATTTTTTTCTGTATAAATCATTTTGGTATGATAGAATATTCGAGCTTGAAGAAGCCTTATAGATCATAGAATAATAATAATAATAATAATAGATTTGTAGCTAGAAGGGCCTCTGGAGGTCATCTACTCAAATTCCCTCATTTTTATAGGTGAAGAAACTGAGTTCCAGAAAGGTAGATGACTTACCCATGGTCTTGCAGGTAGTAAGTGGTAAAGCAAGGATTTGAACTTGGTTCTTCTGATTCCAAATATTACACCCTTTCTATTGCCTCTCAATTGTTTTGTTCAACTAGACTATCGAGTTGAGCCCCTGCCTTTGTAGAGGGGGAAACCAAGATCCAAAGGTGAAATAATTCACCCAAAGTCACTCAACTGACAGGTTTCAAAGCCAGTGGTAGAACTCAGATTCTACAGAATACTTTCCTAGTCCAGCACTCTTTCAACTATATTGCCCTGCCTTGAATACTGCTTTGTGTTGATACTTTATTTCAGGGAGGAAGCCAGTGTGGAAAGAACACTGGACCCCAAGTTACAATTATATATAATATATACATATATATACACATACATATGTATATACATGTATATGCATATACATGTATATACATACATATGTATAATATAAATGTATTATCTCAAAAATCTTGCCTTAGTGAAGTTTTAAGCTTTAATAACTTCAGATGTATAAAGCTAAAACTTACAAAAAGCCAAAATGATTAATTATTTAACATTTTAAAACATTGACATGTTTCTTGTTATAATTCAACCTAGCACCATTTTGTGCTACACATCACTCTAGTCCATTTTCAGACTTGGTAAAAATTTTCATCAACGGCTACTTGTGACTGAAAGGATTCTGTGTGTAATCCTGGCCTTAAGATTATGCAAAGAACAAGGTTTTGGTGTGTAGGTGATGGTTTTGATACCATGCAAAAAAGTCTAATGGAGATAGTTCAGGCGACTGAGGTGCTCAAGCCGGAGGACCTCTTCCATTGATCCAATGGTCTGAGAAAGTGTCATCCAGAAACTGTCACACATGCAATGCATAATGGCAGGATGTTCTGTCTTGTTTGTTGTTGCCCTTTAAAATTGCAATTTTATTCTTTTTTTGTCTTTTTCTATTAAAGTTAAAAATGAATAAAAATTTTAAAATAAAATTTAGTGTAAATATAGTATAAATATAAAAAGTATATTTTTGGTGTTATTAAAATGTAAAACTACACAAAGATTTTGGGGGTACCCTAAACACATGTGTATGTGTGCAGATATGTGTATGTGTGTACACATAATACACATAATAAGTATATATTATATATATTATATATCTTATGTATACACACATTTTATAGATAGTGGTTTATAAACTTTAAAACACTATATAGATGTCAGCCATTTTTATTGTCATGTCTTCTTAGTTATAGAATAGGTTCGTGTCTTTTAAATTTCTTTTGTGTCCCTTGCCCTACCTCTTAATGCTATGTATTGGAACACATTTCTACTTACTTATTATAGGCACTTAATACATATTTGCAAAATCCTCGGTAAGCCAAAGACATATGAAAACAATAGCGATGCTGCCTCACCTTTATATGCACTTTCAGGTTTGCAAAGTGCTTTACCCATATTATCTCATTTGGTCTACATAATCACCCTACGAAGTTGGTGCTTGTATCATATTTATTTTTTACAAGTGAGGTTGAGTGGCTTGCAGCAAAACTAGAGTCATATAGCTAATTAGGATCAGAGGGAGGATTCAAATGCAGGTCTTCCTGACTCCAAACCCGAAAGTCTATCTGCTATACTGCCTCTCATAACTGTTGCAAGGATTTCATTAAAGTGGCTTCATATTGTTCCCCCAAAGAAGTAAATGATTCTAAGACCCATAAGATCATAGAGCTAGAGCTCAAAGGGTCCTCAAATTCTGCCAGTGCCTTTATTTTTCAGATGAGGAAACAGAAGCAAAGAGATTAAATGACTGGCCCAAGGTCACACAGGCAGTATCAAAGGGGAAATTTGAATCCAAGTCCTTTGCCTCCAAAGCCAGTATTCTTCCTACTGTGCCTCTCATTATGTCCCAATTCCTGCATTAAGACTTCAAGAAAGAGGTTCTCAAATTTTTGAATCTGAGGATTCCTTCAACACAAAAGATTCCATGGAACAGGAACCTTACCCCTGCAAATTGATGTTTTCCAGCTGAATATGAAGAGTGTGATTTTGCTGTTGATTAAATGCCATGATGTTATGTCTGATTGTTACTAAATGTCACAAGCAAATATTGAATCCCTTCCTAGAAACAAAAGGGAAGACACCATGGCATGAAAACAAATACACGACAAAGACAGCTGCTAATGGATGATGAGTGGTCCCTAGATCATACTTTGAGACCTTCTGCTCAGAAGACCATCATAAGCCAGCTAAAGAACCAGAAATTAAATAGCCTCGGGAAAAGAAGGTAGTGAGGATTTCTTAGCGAAATATCAATCGACGTAAGTTTAAATCCATTCCTCAGAAGATAGTAAGTAGTCCCTGTCCACTAACTGATGCTACACTTGGTGCAGCAATATGGAAAATTCTTTAGGTAACAATAATATTAATAGCAACAAAATAATAAGAAAAACTATAGCTCAATTTGTTTAACACTTTTCATTATTGTTTATTCTCTAAAGATTTCCCATCTGCTATTTCATTTTTTATCAGCACCACAACCCTGTGACAGAGGTAGGGCAGGGTTTAATATCCCCATTTCACAGATGAAGCTAAGACAAAGAATAGCTGAAGCCCAGCTCAAGTGTCTTGTCTCCTGTGAAGCTCCCCTGATTGGAAATGATCGATCCTTTCTTGAATATTGGAGAATTTTGTTTATCTTTCTTCTATGCATTCACCACATTCTAGTTTGTATCAGAGTTCTTGCTCTTCCTGACTATACTGCCAACTCTCTGAGGGTAGAGACTCTAAGTTATTTTTGTGGTTTCTTCAGTGCTTACCTACCTTGCACTTGATAAATGTTTGTTGAAGGTTGTTGAATTCTGGGGCAGTGTAGAATGTTGAAATTAAGGTTTCTGAGAGAGGCCTTGGATTCTCCTTTGCTAATAGCATTTTGCAATAGAGCAGATGCCCATCCATGTGGGATAGCTTAGTTGCAATCCTGCCAAGAGGTAGGAGGTTGGCTCACAATCTCTATATGATCCTTGGGTTACCCTTCCATTCCTACAATTTCTGAACCAAAACTTACAGAGATTAAAGTCTCTCTCCTCAGATTTTCCAGAAGCTAATTCAGAATATCATGTCTATTCTCTTCTACAGGGCTATTTGCTTGAAACACTGGACAAGTCTATTAGTATGAAGTTTCTAGAGTGCTGGACAATGGGTCTAGTCACTTGATGCTTAATGATTGTGAGGATGGCCTCAAATACCCTGATGGTTGACTTGGTCACTGTTTGTAGAAACAGCCAGGATTCCTAACAAGGAGCCCTTGTTCCTGAACAAGGAACTATTGTATTTGAAAAAGTAGCAAAAAACAGCTAACTCTGAATCCAGATTTTCTAGGTAGGCTTATTTTGTTTATCATTAATTGAGCCATGCAAATCATTTCTTAGTTCCTCTCTCTATTTTATTTATTTATTTATGATTTATACTTAACTGCTTCTAAATAGTATTTGAGATAACAGGCTTCTCTCTGTTTCTCTCTGCATAATACTATGAAGTTGGGCTCTCAGCCATTACTGTTGCCAAAGAACTTGTACAAAGTGATAGAAATTTAGGGAAACTCAAAAGAATCTCAGCCGAGGCACAGAGCGAATTCAAGAAAGTCACGAACAGGGCCAAGAAGAGAACAAAGCATAGCCAGCCTGGGCCTCTCTTTGAAATGAAGGACTCAGGAGAAACAGACCAACAGGAAAAGGGAGTCCCAAGGGTGGAAGAAGGTTCCAGAGTAAGAAGGCCACAAGGACTGATGGTATTTCCAGGGTGATAAGGGAGCTGTGTCTTTTCTTTCAAATGTATCATCAAATGGAATCTGATGGCCTAAAGGGGAATTCTCTGTCATGAATCACTCTTCTGTTAATCCTATATCACCTTCATGTCATGAGCTTTCCAAACCTTAAGATTTTTCTCTCCTGAAAGGTAGATGTGCCCCTCTGAAAATAGCTGTAGTTTTCTAGATTGAGCTCTTTGTAGCTACAAATCAATCAGGGAATTCTCTTGCAACGGCAAAGGTTGGCTAACAAAGATCCTTCTCTGTGCCAAGTACAAAAACTAATTTAGCCCTCCCTGGCAATGTGTATGCCATTCTAGAGTCTACCAGCAATGGGTGTTTTGGAATGGAGATTTCTGAGACAAAGATACTGGAAAAATGAGGAGTAAAGAGACAAGAGTTCAGATGTTCAGGGTCTGAACTATATCTTGGCACCATGTCAGGAGATTCCTATGCACGGGCTTGTCTCCTTCCACTCCACCTCCTCCATCCCCCCACCCCCGCCCCCCACACACACACACACACACACACACACACACACACACACACACACACACAGCTCTTTTCTTCAAAGAGTTTAGGAGTTAAGAGACAAGACACTCTTCAAAGAATTTCAGCAGCAACTGCTGAATTGCTGTTGTGAAGACTGCTCTTGGGTCAAGATTGGGACTAAGATCAGTGTGGTCATTAAGGCTGCTATACTATCCTAGGATGATGGAACATGGCTGTGATAAACACAGCAAAGTCAGTGAGATCGCCCTTCAGAGACATTCTCCTTCTTCCAGGCTGTATTAATTGTATCCTCTCTGGTGTCTAAGCAAGAAAAGCCATTTCTTACCCATGTAGTCAAAGATGCTGGCTGTTGTTAGATACGTAGATTAGTTCTTTTCCTCCCTTTAAAACTGTTTATTACCATCAACATGTGTGTATTCACACACATATGTGTGTATATACACATACCCATATATTACATGTGTGTATATATACATGTATATACACATACACATATATATGCCTTTGTGTATATATTATATATAGATATGTATATATGTGTGCGTGTGTGTGTGTGTGTGTCTGTGTATACACACATATCCAGGCAGCTAGGTGGCACAGTGGATAGAGGGCCAGCCACAGGATCAAGAGCACCTGAGTCTGAATCTGTCCTCAGACACTAACTAGCTGTGCAACCCTGAACAAGCCACTTAACCCTGTTTGCCTCAGTTCTTCATTTTAAAATGAGCCAGTGGGGTCATGGAAAGTCAGATATTACTGAAATGACTCAATGACAAAAATAGTTATGAATATGTATGCATACATGTGTGTATACACACCAAAGTTCTTGGTCATTAATATCTATCTATATCTAACCTATCTATTTATACACATGTACATATATTTGTATACATATATATGTGTACATAGACACACAAATACACATATATATGTATGTGTGTAATGTATATGTGTATGTGTGTATACACACACACACATACACACACATACACACCATTAATGAAGCCCAAGCCCCATACTATGAGTGAAATTCATCTTCCAGAAGGCACTAAGAGATATATCCAGCACCTCTGTAGGGTCTGTATATGTGAATACATATATAATTTATACCCTATATGCATAAACACTGTCAAAAGTCCCACCCAAAGATGCCACCTGGTAAGCTCATCAAACTGATCAGGGAACTCCCTTGATCAACACTTCACACTAACTAGATGAGATCTAAAATGAGGTTGTCAAAGAGTCTGGGAAGAGCCAGAGGCAAAAAGGCACATTCCCCTATCATAGAGACATAGCATTACAGAATCTTCCACCATGGGCTGGCATGAGGAAGAAAGCTTGCACTTGTTCTATTTAACCCCAGAGGGCAGAATCAGGAACAATTCATAGAAGTTTCAAAGAGAACAGTTTTGGGTTGATACAAGGAGAACTTCCTGATAATTAGGGTTATCCAAAGAGAATAATGGGACACCTAGGTGGCACAGTGGATGCAGTGCTGGGCCTGGAATTGGGAAGAACTGAGGTCAAATCTGGCCTCAGACACTACCTGTGTGACCCTGGACAAGTCACTTAACTCTGTTTGCCTCAGTTTCCTCATCTGCAAGATGAACTGAAGAAAGAAATGGCAAACCACTCCAGTATTTTTGCTGGACCCTACTGACATGACAGAACAACAACAACCAAAGCGAATGAATTTCTTGTGAAATAGTATATACCCTTCTCTCCCCCACCCATTGGAGATCTTCAGGCAAAGGCTGGTTGACTACTTATCTACTATTTTGGGGAGGGGGGGTTCCTTCTTCAGATATGCATTAGACTAGCTGACTTCTGAGGTCCCCTTTAGCAATAGATTTGTGATTCAATGAGGGCTCTCATGGAGGTGGAATTGGTTGCCTCAAGGGATCGAGACTTCCCCTGCCATTAAGATCTTCAGGCAAAGGCTGTATGAGTACTTGCCAGGTATGTTGTGGAGAAGATTCTTACTCAGGCATGGGTTGGGCCAAATAGCCTCTGACATCCCTTCCAACTCTGGAATTTTGTGATTTAGTAGGGTCCCAGCACATAGGGAGAATCAGGAAGAATCCAAGGTCAAAGCTAGGGGCAGCAAAACTATACAACAGGCAAAAGAAAGATCTGAACTTCAGCAAAAAGTTCTCAATTGGGTATGCTGGGTGAGGAGGTCTCACCTACATCTCTTTAAGGTATACCATATGAGACTAAATCCACCTACCTGATCTGTCAGATGAGTAGCAGCTCAGACCACTTCCACTCAACTCCAGGGCCTCCTTAATAACTTCTGGGTGGGCATGGGGAGTGGTCAAGGGAACTAATTTTGGATCATCTCTGTATTCTTGGTAAATAATATGTGAAGTCACTACAGAGAATATAGTGTTAAATACAGTTGGATTAGAGCAGTGGTTCCTATTTAGTGGTTGGAGAGCTCCTTGTGGCTTCACCACAATGATCCAAGTGGTTTGCAGTGAAAAATTCTTTAATTATGCCTTGAGCAGTAAATAATTGCTTGATTATGTTATGAAGAGACAATAATAAATATAAGAAGTCTTGATGAATTATGTTTAATTTTCATAGAATGTCTTATACAGAAAATTCTTAATTACATCATAGTTTTATTATTTTATATTTACCTTTTGATAATAATAGATAGAATAAAATTTTATATTTTTAATTAAAAATTCGTACTATAAATTTTAATGTATATTATTTGGAGCAAAAGTTATCGTAGTTATTATAAGCACTTGATAAATAAATCCTAAAGACTATTTTGAGTACTAGATTAAGTTACCATGGGAATTTACAACAAATTCGATGTTATTTTTGAAAGGGATTAACAGAACACAAAATAATGAGAACCACTGAACTAGAATTTGAGGAAAGCAAAGATTTAAAATAACCCTTAAGAATATTCAAGGGAGTCAACAAGAGATCCATTAAAAGGACTGCTGGGTTGTGGCAAAAGCCCAATGAAATTGGATGTATTTATTGTTTGAGATGCCATGTGAGGTTTTACTTTAGCATTGTGGAGGAATTACTTTAGAAGAGGAAAGTATCTTTTTTTCCCTTTGGCATGGCCAATTGTCAAGTACCCTACAGATGTGGAGAGGCTCTGGGCATATAGAACCCATCCTATTGATGTTGCTAAGCTTGTATGATCTGGTGGGTCTGGTGAGGAAGAACATAATATACATTGACTGGTAAATGGAAGACTGTAACATTAAATTCCTTTTTTTTTGTTGTTTTTTTTTTTGGCAGGGCAATTGGGGTTAAGTGACTTGCCCAAGGTTACACAGCTAGTAAATGTATCAAGTGTCTGAGGCTGGATTTGAACTCAGGTCCTCCTGACTCCAGGGCCAGTGCTCTACACTGCACCACCTAGCTGCCCCTAAATTCCTTTTTTTAAGGCAATTGGGGTTAACTTTGTCCAGGGTCACACAGCTAGTGTCTGAGCCCAGATTTGAACTCAGGTCCTCCTGACTCCATGGCCAGTGCTCTAGCCATTGCAGTACCTAGCTGCCCAATTCATTCTCTGCCTCATTTCTTATTAAGCTTTGATCACTGAATGAGCATTGCCTCAGTCAAACTGAGACTTGTTAAAGACCTTAGCTTGAGAAGACCAAGGTTCCCCACTGCATCCTGGGCCATCTCCAATTGTCCTGATCTATACCCAGCTACTGGACCCAGATGGCTACAGAGGAGAAAGTGAGTCTGGTGACTTTGCACAGCCCTCCCTCACTTAAATCCAATTCACTTGCATGTCATGGCATCACCTGCCTGAGGTCATGTTCCTCTTTGAAAACAAAGGACAAACAACAACAGCCAGGCATTAGGGAGAAACAAAATTTACATAATACATGGTCCCTGCCCTCAAGGTGCTTTCAATCTGGTGGGGATGAAACCCCAATATAGACATGATAAGTGCATTAATAAGTTACAAAACAAAATACTTTGTGAAGCCTGGAGGAAGATGATTACAAAGCAGCAGGAAAAGACGTCATTTGATTTGGATTTTATAATAGAGCATTGAACCCTCAACAGGCTGAGAGAAATTATTTTAGTATTATATTAATAACCTGTTATGAATTTGTGATCTAGACTTTTCTTCTTTATTTGCTCATTTAAGATTCAATCCATGTAAAAAGTCAGTCTCTGAAGGACATGACTGATTGATGAGACTGTTCTAGCCCACAAGGTACATTTCTTCAATCTTGGGCAGGACCCCAAGGACTAAGAGAACTTGTTTTTGCTTAGGGTGTAAACAGAGTCCAGTCTATGTGAGTTCTTACCCCAGGTGAAAGAACCCTGATCTTTGTACCACTCCATTAACATTTAGGGTAACCCAGCTCATGAAGGAGATGACCAACCAGAGAGGTCTGAAAGGAGATGGATTCCTCTGTCCAGATTGCTAGAGACAGCTGAGTCTCATGATCAAACCTTGTTCCCAGAAGGAGGAGCTGAAGATTTCTGGCCCACCTACTCATTAAATGTCTACCAATCAGGGTGGATTTTCACTTGTCAGGGAAATTTCCTTTTGAAAAAATTCTTTAAGGCTTTCAAGTTCTCCATGTTTTTGTCTTTGGTTACTAAGAAAAGCCACTGACCATCAATTTATTGATTATTAGCTATCCTAATTAATAAATTGATAATTAATTACCCAGGGTAATTGCTCAGGGTTTTTCATTTGTCACAAGACAAAGAAGAGAAGAAGAATATTCTGGTCATAATAAACAGTGTTAAGTGAGCGAGAGCCCATATCCTGAGAGAGTATAAAGCTTAGGTCTCAGTAGCAGTTTCAGTTGCTCTGGGAAATAATGGAAAACCAGGATAGCCATGAATTACAGAATGGGAGGTAGGCTAAAACAGAGTGGCTAAAACTAAACTATTAGAGTGGCTGTTGGCTCTACCAAGTATTTGGGGAAAGAAGCTGGGAGGAAAAAACCAAAGGAAGAAGAGGCAGTGAGTCAACAGAATGGATCTATAACATTAGGGAAGGAAATATGTTGGAGGGAAAAAAGAGTGTGAGAAAAGGTAGTTCTCAAGCCATGGGTAGAAGCTGTGACTGACATAGTCTAGATAAGAATGGTGATGTAACATAGAAGGACTGTGAGGGGAGGAGCTGGTGTGAGAGAGACATTCTTCTGTTTGTCTTCTTTGAGAGAGGACTGGTGCGATTTCCAACTCTCTCCTGAACTGACTGTAGACATGGAGAGAAACACATAGACTTTAGAAGCAGTAGAAATTTAGGGGAAATTAACTCCTCAACATGTCTCTGATTTCCACTTTGCCTCCCTAGAGATTTGAGGGAATTTCTCCTTGAGTAAGATAAGGCCCTCTCTCGGTTGAGGGAGAGCTCATCTCTCTCTTATCTTAAGAATTCATTTACTCTTTTGTATTTTCTAATTGATATATTCATAATTGATAATTCTAATTGATATAAGTATTTCAATTTCTGTATGCTGTTTCTTTGGATAAATGGGTTTACTCTTCTGAAAACTGGCATTTTGTAGGAAGGAGTCAAACTGGCAAATGTAAGGTAAGCTCTGTTCTCTTCCTTTTGAAGGATGATGACTAAAGAAGCTAACGACTTTGTTTTGAGCCTAAAATTTGTTCTTCCAGACCAGCAATATTAAAAAGAGCATACAGATTCCAATATCCTCTTGGAGATAAGGGAGCAAAGCAGGGCAGTCAGTCTGATAGTACTCAGGACAACTCCAGGACTTGCAAACCTTTGTGCCCTCTCTATACCCCCTCTCCCACACCCAGTTATTATGCTGGTTCTCCTTTCCTCAGAGCTGGTCCAGATCTCAGGTTGTATCCATCAGTGCCTCCATGAAAGACATTTAGACAACCCATGTGGACCTATATAACTAACATGGGCAGCACGTATCTTATACTAGGATCTCAGGATTACTGTGACTACAAATGACAAGAGGAAAATCTTTTCAATCAAAATGCTTTGGCATCTTAGTAGACAATGCATTATGCCAGCATTTTTATTGGAATAGAATATTGGTCTCTTTTGGCCTATCATACTTTGGGCTATGATTTTCAAATGAATCAGGTCACACAGCCTGCTCATTTGCATTGGTAAATTATTCATAATGGCAATTTGCTAGAAAATAAAGATGTTGCCTTTTGCAAATCCATCAAGGAAATGGCATATTCCCGGTGGAATATCCACCCTCTGTTGAATCTGACAGCACCTCTACCTCTTGGGTGGGACCTTTCCCAGGTTAATGGAAAGGAAAAAAAAGAGGGAAGTGAATGTTGAACTCTTAAGTAAAAAAGGAGATGGAACCTTCCTTCGCTTCATCCCCAAACTTACTTATTAAAGCCTAATCTGTTCTTCCAGCTCAGTTGCTCCCTCCATGTGCTCTGAATTATTAGTGAATAAGTATGTTTAACAATGACTGCTGTGATCCCCTCCCCCCCCACAGACATACAACACTATCCACTCTCTGTCTTTGTCTCATTAGATAGCACATGGCAGACTTAAGAAAACTTTTGGTGCAAGAGCTTCAGGCTTTTTGAAAGGTTTCTGGCCATATATTTAAAGCTTAATTAATTTCTACCAGCTTTATTAGTGACAAATGATAGACAGTAATGTTTGGAGTAAGTTGAGTGGGCTGGCAGAGCTAGAGAGAACTGCCCTCAGCAGAACATCAGAATGGTGACAGAAACTTATTGTCACCAGCTGGTCATCCCCATCACCTCCTACTGATTATGAAGTACTATATCCATTTTGCTACCAGATTCTTGATGTTTCCTATAATAGAGATGGAGGAGATAATGGTGGACAATAGAATGGTAGTATTAAAAAGGAAATTCTATGTTCAGGTCTTCTGTCTGGTTAAAGAGTCAAAACTCAGAAAGAGAAAATTTAAAATGAGTTTATTAAAAACACCTAAGCAGAAAAACACTGGTGGGCTGGCCAAGAGGGCCAACTGGGGATTCAAAATGGAGATTGTTTTTAAAGACAACTTTTCATGATAAGAGCAAGACAATCCTGATAGGGAGACATTTACAAAAGGGATGACGGGTCATTGGATCTCATCTTCTTTCCCATTGCCACATCATAGGGAAATGAGATTAAAGGTAAGGGATATGGGATGCTACAAAGGACAAAGGGATGGGATCAAAAGTGTGTGCCTGAGACTGGTTTACACCTCCCCTAATAAACTGATTAACAATTACTGGAAGACAGGCAAGACTAGAAACAATATCTAGGATGCTTAATTATTGCTACTGCCTGAGGCAGCAATAAAGTCTAATAGATGGAGAAATCTGTTTCTGATTTTAATGGGCTCTCCTGACGAGGTGAGGAAGCCCCAATGTTCCCATAGCATCCCAAAGTGATACACCAAAGTCTTTTCCTCACTTTTCACCTCAAGTAGATAGCTGGCAGGACTGAATGTGTTGCTTACACCAACTACATTCTGTCCTTTCTCAGAGGTGAATAAATCAAATGGGAGAGCTAGGAATGAATCAGCATACATTTCAACAGCAGGAATCAATGGAATACCAAAGAGGCCACAAAGCAAGCCTCCAAATCCAGAAGCAACTCCCCATTCCTCAGAGACAGTGGTTTGTGATAGGCTAAGGGATAGCATATTTGAGATGACCTGAAATGTAGACCATAGGCACAAAGCTTTCAAGCTTTTCAAAGTGTTAGCCATATATTACGTCACTGGAGTCTCCCAACAATACTGTGAGGTAGGTTCTATAGAACTTATTACCCTATTTCACAAAAAACCAACCTGGCTTTCAGAATTTAAATACCTTGCCTGCGGTCACGGGGTTAGAAGTGAGATTTGAACCTAGATCTTCCTACATCCAGTGTTCTAGCTCTCTACCACATCATCTCTATTTTTTCCCTATTTTGAGGGAAAGAGTTATAGCTACTTTGCATACATTAGGCACTCAAAAAATACTTATCGCACAAATGGACTGTTAACAAAGATCAAAAGGAATTTCTTGCTAAAAAAAAAAAGTACCTGTATTTTTTCCCCAAATGTCCCTCTTTTCTTCCAATTTGATTCCAGCATGATCCATACCCTAAAGGGAAGGTCTTTCAAAATGGCACCATCACACCTTAGAAATTACTTCAATTTGTCTAAGCCTTCCCTGCCAGTGACAGCCAGAGGCTCCCGGGCAAGGAAGGTTCAAGCAAAGGGCTGTGAAGGCTGGGCCATAGTCCAAGGGAAACTCCTTAGCCATAATGAGCAAGGAGGAAAGTCACCATCAGTGGAGGGAACATTCCACTTGAGTCCTCCTCTACCAGCTACTAGCACGGAAAAAGCTGGAGTGTCTCAGATGTGGGGAGAGAATTTGACTTTAAAATATGCGTTATTATTACTGGACTTGCCTTTTAAAACATTTCCATTACTTCCCCTACCCAGAGTGCCACATTGGAGAATAGGAAGTAGGGATTTTTTGGGAGGAGACACCTCCTTCCCTCTCTCTAGAACCAATGAGGAGCTTCCTTCTCAAATATTAGGAAAACAAAAAAAAAAGTCACATTAAATTCTCTTTCTTTACATCATAATTCTTCACTCTTCTTGCTCTCTGTTGCCTAAAGAAAAAAGATAGAGCGGGGAGGGGAAAGAAGAGAGGAAGGGAAGAGGGAGTAGGGGAGAGACAGATATTTGAGAACCTGAATGACCCTAGCCAATTAATGTAAAGCTCTACATTGAAGCCTGGCCCTGAGGAATATGGGAAAGAAGAATTGCTTCCAAAAGGGGCACCCCAGTAAGGAATCCAAAGCAAAGTATTGTCTTTGTCTCCATATCCCCCATTTCTAATGGTATACTAGCAGCCTGAATAAACTAGATTCAAAACACAGTAGAAGAAAAAAAAAACCTTTTTTTTTGTCAGACTTTAGCCCTATGGGCAATTTTGTCACAACCAGTCCCATTATAAATTTAATGGGTTGTTGTATTGCTTACAAAAGTCTGGGGCTTTGGTAAGAGGTGCCCTTTCTAAATTGCAAAGTAATAAAATGCTCACTTTTTGGCCTTAGATAAACTTGAGATCCCACAGTGACTGAGTGGCCTCATTAAGGAGGCACTGAATTAAACACTAGACCCTAAGAAGGACATCTAAGGGAAATGGACTCTGTGCTGTACCAGTTCAAGTTTCTGTTCAAATACCTTAGCTAATGGTATGAGCCTGAATTGGGCCTGGTGACTGAAACAGAAGCCTGCGACTATTGGTGGCTGTCTGGACTCTAGAGGATGATACCACGCATTAAATTATCTCTTTTCCAAAGGTTCTACATTTCATGTCTTCTCAAATACATATCCCTTCAGACTACTGTTGACCATGGTTTTCTGAGGTATAGGAGTTGCTTCTACATTAGGAATCCTGCTCTGCAGCTTCTTTAGGGATCTACTGACCTATATCAGTTTCAGAGATCAGGATCCTTTGTATGCTTCTCAATATTCATGGGTCTGTGAAATTGGCTTGAGCCCAGAGAGACTTTGAGATCCTCCAGAGATTATGGATAAGAGATTCTCATGAGGCTATTCTCAACGAGTGGGTGATTTTGAAGGAAATCTTTCTCCAGGGAGGGTTTATGATCACTTGTCTTTGGGAGACTATTCTAATTTGTTAATCAGATGATTAACTTTGAAACTTGGCCTTGTTTTACCCTTTGCAGCTACTGGATAGATTCTGCAGCAGATGCATACCAAAGAACTGGAGCTGAAAGGTAAGGGGAGTAGTATTGACACTGCACAAGTGAGAGGTGTAGTGGAACAGGCCAAGGTCACTAAGTAAAGGCAGAGAGTGTTGTGGCAGGGGTATGACTGGCAGGGCCGAAGCGAAGAGATTTGGTCTTGCTGTGGGACTGATGTCAGTATTTATCGAAACAGTCACAAACAGCTAGCTTGGCTTAGGGCAAGGCACACAGAAACTTGGTCTACAAACTGAGGTCCAGGGCAGAAAAGCAAATGAAGAAGGCGTTTAACTCCCATTGGGTCTTGTTACACCAATGTTTCTAGAGCTGCCTTTCTACTCCTAAAATGACTGACAAAGAAGGAGGTTGATCCTCCAAGTTTGCTCTTATCTGCCCAAGAGTCTTCAACATCTATGCCTATCTTTTATGTTGTATCAATCAGCCAACAGGCATTTATTAAGCACCTATTATGTGACAGGTAACAATGCTAAGGTGGAAGGAAGGAAGGAAGGAAGGAAGGAAGGAAGGAAGGAAGGAAGGAAGGAAAACAAAGAAAGAAAAGAAGGGGAGAGAGGAGGAGGAGGAGGAAGAGAAAGGAAGGCAGAAAGAAAGATAAAAGAAGGAAGGAAAAGAGGAAGACAGGGAGGAAAGGAGAGAGAAATAGAGAAAGAAAGAGGCAGGAAGAAAGGAATAGAGGAAGAAAGAAAGAAAGGAAGGAAGAAAAAGAAAGAAAGAGAAAGGGAGGGAGGGAAGGAAGGAAGGAAGGAAGGAAGGAAGAGTAATGCCTGCTGTTAAGGAGCTTACAATTTTCTGGGAAATCAAATATGCATATAAGGAAAAAATATATATATCCATTTGTGGGAGGGGGTGGAGCTGAAGAGATAAGGAAAGGCTTTACCTAGAAGTTAGTATCTGAGATTAGCTTTGAAGGAAATTAGGAATTCTAAAGTGTGACTGTGAAGAGAGGGAGCTCAGGGTATGTGGTGTGAGAGAAAGGCTGATTCTTACTGGCAATACAAGTAGCTGAAATCCCATCCATCAAACTCCTTCTTCAGGACCAGAAACAGGAAAGCTGGGCTTCTGCCTGAGGCTTTGGCTATTGTTCCATTTGGCCAGGCTTTCACTTTCATAGCCTCTTTTATTCAGATCCAGGGTGTTGTAGTTAATCAAATATTTTTAGCTGACAGGGTGTTGCCAAGTAGGAATGACTGATTTTCAAAGAATTAAAGTATAATAAAACAGATTTAGCACTAAAGGAATCCTGATTCTAGTTTAATCTTTGATGATTGCAAAAGCACTTATGAGTCCCCTGGTGCTCCAGGGTCATCTTAACTTCAACCACCATTGCACAGGGATGTGGTGGTCTGCTGCTAACCAAGATTCGCAGTGATCCAATGCCAAATCTCAGGGAGTTTTTATTGTGTGTGTCCACTCCTGAGCTCTATCCCCATGGCACACCCTTACATGAACGGTTGCACCTTTGTCCCAGGAACTAGTTGTAACTGAAGCTGGCACTGCTTTAGGATCTCAGTCTGGCCCTCAGAAGCAGTAGAAGCAGACTAATTCAGAAACTAACAGCAACTCTGCTTACATAGAGCCATTTAGCCATAAGCACTGACAGAAGGAAGCTCTCAGTTTCTCCTCCATTCAGATTGCCCTCCTCGCCCTTCAGACAGGCTGGGGCACAGGTCATCACTGGCATAATCTGTGGGTATGAGAAAAGTTGTGCTTCAAGTCAGGCTGGAATGATCAGATGAGTTAATTACCAGCATGTTTTTTTTAATGAGCTTTTTGCACTTTGAAGTTCGAAGTGAGGAATGTAAGCCATTGGACATGGGGAAAATGAATGAACTATGAGCTAAACCTATAGGCTAAAAGGAGAGAAAGCCAGGGAGGTCCAATTTCTGGCAAGTCAGTTTTTTTTTTCATTTCTGGCTTGACAGTTTGTAAGTTGGCATCCGCACGATGACAGCATCACTTGGCAAAATCCTCTTTCAAGAATGACTGAGCCAAGGTGGAGATCTGAGCTCATCTGAGAGCAAGCCTGGAAAAGTCCTGTTGCAACTTGCAATCTCTTATGCTGAAGGTCTTTTGGCAGTGGTACTCCAGTGGAGAAAGCATGAGCAAATGGGCACCAGATCATGGAATCATTGGGGATGACAGGTAGCTTCTAGATCCTATAGCCTCTGAGCATGTATGTTTAATAAAGCTATAAGTACATTTTAATTTCCTTCCAATAACTAATAGTAGGCTACCAAGACTAGCTGGACAAATCCTGTCCCAAGGATTTGTCACAATCATATTTTACCTTTGTCGGCTCCTATACTTGGAAGGCAAAGAAGCCCATATGAGCCAAAGAATGGTGATGGTAGAGTTGGTATTAATGCCTCCCCTTTTGAAGCAGACACAGACAATGGAGCTAGCCTTTTATGTTGCTGGGAGGCTGGAAACTTCAAACCCTGACTTGTGAGCAGAATTAGAGCTTTACTGCTAGAAAGAGAATCCACCTACTTCTTTTACAGATGAGGGAAAGGAGGCCCGGAAGATTGAAGTAACTTGACTAAGTTCACACAGATGGTTAGAGGAAGAACCATTTCAAACAGTGGCAGCCAGAGTAGAGCTCCCACTAAGTTTAAGCAATCATCTTTTAGAAAAGAGAAATTCTTCTTCCGGTTTGCGCTACATGAAAAGAGAAAAAAAAATGGGCACAAAGATCAGTAAGACAAAGAGCACTATTTGTTGGAATAGATATTCTGAGCATTATAAGCTCTTGACGCTCATGGACAGCAGCTGTGGCCCTCCTCTGGGGCTAAAATAGCAATTGAAGATTCTGGTTTTTTCTGTTATCCGCTGATAATATTCACCTCCTAAATGGGAGAGAGGCTAGTGTGCTTATCAGACCTATTGGTAGTGGCTTCAGGCTTCCAGATCAGCTCAGCTACCTCCATCTTCCTTTTCTTGATAACAGTTGGCTTTCTGAATGGTGGTGGCAGCCATTTTTTAACATGCTTACCCTTTAGAATCAACTTGGCTTGATCCCTAGGACCTCGTTGTTGTTGTCGTTAAGTTGTTTTGGTCATGTCCAACTCTTCATTTGGGGTTTTCTTGGCAAAGATACTGGAGTGATTTGCCATTCCTTCTCCAGCTCCTTTTACAGATGAGGAAACTGAGGCAAACAGGGGTAAGTAACTTTCCCAAGGTCACACAGCCAGTACATGTCAGAGAGAGGGATTAAACTCATCTTCCTAACTTTAAGACCAGTTTTCTATCCACTATACAACATTGGCCAGGAGAGACAATTAGAATACCTAAGCCTTTTTGACACAACTGTGAAAGTCCGTCTTTGTGACTAAATGGAAATAAGATGCTCTGCAAAAGGTAGCACCAGTTGTGTTCTGACATGGCTTGAGACACCATCCAGTGGTTCCTTTGTGGTCAGAAAGGGGCTAATAGGTTCTGGGTGACCCATGCCTACCTGTTTCTTGCATCTTTGAGCCATGTTGTAAATATGCATTAAAGGACTTATCAGAGAGATGTTCCTCCTGAGCAATAAATGGAAGGGAGCTGACTTCTTTGTACATGGCTTTATCAAGCAAGCCCAGGGCTGAGAGGTCTGACTGCTTCATTAAGCAAGTCCTGAACCTCCTGCTGCATGTAAGTGTACCTGGTAAACTATGTCCCTTTGGCCCCATTCAGCAGATGATATCAGTTAATGATTTTCAAGCCCACCCTCCCTAGAAATCCTCAGTAAAGAAGCAGACCCTAAACTTCTCCAGTAAACAGCCTGAGGAGTGATTACATGTAACCCATGATAAATGGAGAGGCCATTCAATCAGCTTTTCTTCCCCCCTTTTCTGACTTAATTATCCTCTGTCCTCAAATACTCAGTCAGAGCTCACAAGATGATTTTTTAAAAAAAAATATAAATCATTAGGCCCTGAATGTGATAAGGTTGTTAAGGCTCTCTCTGGGGCTTTTAAATGTCAGCACAGTCAATCAAATGAAGGGAATGTTTCTAGTCTGTGTGAACCAAGGCCCCATCCCCGGATTAGCAGACCTTTCCCAGACTTCATGTTGAAGGACTGAGAAGACATTCTCTCCTCCCTATTCCTGGGGGATGTGACCTTCTGTTCATTCTCTTTGGTTGCAAATAGGCATGTGGCTAGTAACTGCCTCTTAGATCTGAGAGTATATCTTGTTTGCTACACAAACTAAGCTCAATAGCTCTCTGCTTCATTACAGAAGAATCTCTTAAGTGGATTCTTCTACCTTCATGAGGCCAATGTGTAGACTGACCTGAAAATCCCAGAGTGCCATTTTTGGAGGAATGTCTGGTCCACAAATACCAAATTGAAGATGTTAAGGGACAAAATCAGAATACATTATACACCTAGGCAACCGATGGCACTCACGCTTTTTAAATATCTGCAGCTCATACAATATGAGACACTGATACAGTAGAAAGAGTTCCAGATTTGAAAACAGAAGACCTGGGTTCAAATCTTGACTCTAACATTTACGATTTATGTGACTTTGGGGAAACCATTTAGCTTTTCTGGATCTCGGTTTTGTCAGCTATAAAATGAGTGGAATTGGATTACATAACTTCCAAGGTCTTATCCAGCTCTAAATCTATGGTCTTATGATCTTTGGATATGCCATTGATGCTTAAAATTGAATCATTTGAAGTTGACAACATGGACACTTATGGTTGCCAAAAACATATGCACCCTGAAGCCAATGATCCATTTCTCTGGGGACAGAAGGACCAGAAGGACCCCACGTGTCAAAATCTAGGGAACCCAGTAACAGCATAGATTTATTTTATAAATGCATGAGTTGTTAGTATGGGTACCAACACAGATCACAACTTTTTCCACGATTTATTCTTCTGAAATTGCCACAGTCAATGACCCTTCAAACTTAACAAGGCTGGTCATTAAATGACAGACACAGATCATCACCAAGCTTCTCCCTGCCTAATATCTCCTTTTGCTTCAACGTTATCAATATAACATGGCTTCCAGTCTCCTCTGCCAACCTGGTTGCTTACTCAAAAGCATCTTTGATCAGTGCATCTTTGCAGGACCTGACAGAATCTATATTCTGTTGGTATCATCTTCAAGAACTGAGAGTTGCATCTAAGTTCCAAGCAGGTATTAAAAGAGAAATTTGGTGGCGCATTAATCAAGTTAAATTGCAGAAAATAGCCCCCCTTTGTTTTGTTTTTTCTTGCACTGCATGCCATGGAAGTGTGTGGTTAAAAAAATTAAGTTGAATCTTCCTTGTTGATGTTCTCCTGGGTAAACAATCAACTTCCATTTGCAAGTGGCAAGTGTCTGCCAAATGAATCCATCTGTGTACATTGTAGCTTTGTGTGGGAAGTTTCGTGTTGGAGGGTGTGTGCGGTTGATTTGTATTCCAAGCCAGGTGTCTCTCTTTGCAAGGCGAGCTCCAGGTTCAATCCCTTCCCCCAGTGAGTTGTTTCTTTTGTAAGGTTTCATGCCAGTTGACGATGGAAGCCCAATCACAACCCTGACTCTGGAGGAAGTTTAGCCCAGAGATTTGAGCTAGCTCTCTCTCCCTGAGCCAAAAGTTTACAGGCAGGAGAAAGTCCTAACATGATGTACCAGAACTGGCTGACCATCCAGCAGAGTTGGATGTTGGTCACACTTAGCTGTAACAGCTCAGACTTGCAGATTGGAATTCAGCAAAGCTAATGTCTCATCTCCTTTCCTCATGAGAGTCACGGTGGACAATTTCACAATGATGACCCTGAGGGAGGACAAATCAAGTCAATCTACAGCTAATCTCAAAAAAGATTGCCTTTGCAGGAAGAATCACAATGGACTAGTGCAGTTTATTTTGTGGGAAGGATAAAATGACACAGGGAAAATTACAATATAAATGAATCTTCTGACTCCAAGTGGAAAGGCCATTGTGATTTCCTTAAACTTTTCTAGTTCCGTAATGGGCATAAAGCATAACTTATGCAGAAGAGATAATTTAATAAATAATAATACCTTTTCACAACAACCTATGAAGTAGGTATTTAATTCAATTTAATAAATATGTGTTAAGTGCCTACCAGGTACAAGGCATCATGCTAGATGCAATGTATGAAAAGACAAAGAAACAGCCCCTGCCCACAAGGAGTTTACTTCCTATTGAGAGGACCTTATGTTCTATTTGATAGTTTATGTGCCAGACTGGGTTCATTCTGATCTAGCACACATGGAATTCTTAGAACCACAAGTTTTGAATTAGGTAGTTAATTTTACTAAGATACGAAAATGCACTTTGAGCATGGCTCCCTGCAGCCATGCGGTATCTGAAAAGGCAAGGTCGACAATCCTAGGGGAAGGCAGTGCATATGATCCTTCTGGCAAATCCAAGGGCTCTTGAGCTAAAGGAGGAACAGTCCCTTTATGTGCTCCTTAGAGAAGCCCCTCCCTCCACAAGGTTCCCCATTCAAGGGCCTCCTCCTGTATCTAACATCATTTGCCCAGGGATAAGCTCACCATCATTTGTTACCAGCTGCAGTAGCATCTATAACAACTAATAGCCTACCACAATACGAGCCTTCACTGTCAATAACCTGGGTTGCCAGGGTGACTCTAAGGTCACCCTTATACTTAGAATACCTAGAATACCTTATACCTAGAATAATCCCCCTAGAATGGGGGAAAACAAGTCTGTGTCTTAGAAGCCACCACTATTAATTCTAATACCAGGCACCTTTTCATCAGTGCACTGGTCACTGTGGTAGCTCTCATTTCAAGGCACTTAGTGACCTACTTGGGTGATCAGGCAGGACTGACACTGTGCTTTGGAAAGGTAAGCCACAATAGCAGATTACGTACCAGTCTCCCTAAGATAAACAGATCTCAAATGACTTCCAGTTCAGGGCTGTTAATAATGCTTAAACCAAAAAAAAAAACATGAAAAACTATACTGAAAATTTGGTTGACACACATGACTTGTGGGTTCCCTCCTTACTTTGAATCCTTACCATTCTTAAAAGCACAGCTCAGGCCTTTCCTTATCCCACCAATCTTAATGTTCTCTCTGTTTTGAAATTAGTGTTTTATTTTATTTTTAATGATTCTTGATAGTTTTTGTTTTATATAATTTTCATTATCAAATGAGCTAATATCTATAAATCACTTTGAAAGCCTTAAAACACTTTGTAAATTGTCAACATAATTATTTTCATCATTGTCATCCTTCTCATCATTGTCCTCCTCCTCCTCTTCCTTCTCCTCCTCCTCCTCATCATCATTATTACATCCCTCTTCTCTTCTTTACCTGGGGGTGGATTCCCAGGTAGGGAGCCTGGTAACTCAGCGGATAAATCCCTGAACCTGGAATCAAGAAGATCTGACTTCAAATCTGGCCTCGGACCCTTACTAGCTGTGTGACTTTGGGCAAATCGCAATCACTGCCTGCCTTAGTTTCCTCCATGTAGAATGAGGATATCAATAGCCCCTATCTCCCAGGATTGTTGTGAAGGTCAAATGAGATGATAATTATAAAGCACTTAGCACAGTGCCTGGCACATAGAAAGAGCTTAATAAATATTTATTTAACCACCCCTCCCCATCCTTATACACAAACAATAAAAAAGAAATAAAATCAGTTCAACAAAACTAACCAACAACAGATGTAATATGGCACTTTTATATTTACTTACCAATATACATTTGGCATCCCCTGCCCAATCTTCCTCCTTCCTCCCCCAAGTGGAATGTAGCTCCTTGAGGGCAAAGACTGCTTTGTTTTTTGTCTTTATGTTCCCAGTGCCTAGCACAGTGCCTTGCACATGGCGTATGTTTAATAAATGTTTGTTGAATTGGCTCAAATCAAATTGAACTACTCAGTATATTCTTTTGCCTCAATGGCTACATTTCAAGAAACCTTCCATCTCTAATGTGGGATCCATCTGGTACCTTTCATCAGGAATAAAATCACTGGAGTGGCTTTTTTTTCCCAGCCTCATCACTAAGCTGCTATAGTTAGGTGTCATTCAGAAAGGTTTAGAATTAGCCCAAATTTCTCCAGATCCTTCTTTATTTTGCATTTTCACACAAGGCTACATGATTGTTAGCTTGGAACACTAAAATGCAAATTACAGAGGAGGTGTTATATATTTAACGTACGGTGACAGTTTGGTATTAAAACTCTTCTAGAACTGAACCACAATCATCCTTCAGTCAATTATGACCAGAAAAGGGAAAAGAGTAAAAAAAATTAAGAATGCCATTTTGATTCACAATTTATTGGCCATGGTGAAAAATAAGGTCTTCTATGTGAGCATTCTGCCAACAGAAAGGGAGGGTAGAACAAAGATTGCATGTATTCCACCAAGACAGGAAAGTGAGATTTGATTCAAGAACCTTTTCCTTTCTCTGAGGGGAATTGGATTGAATCCATATCCTGCATAGGAAAAAAAAAAAGGCAAAGGACAGAAAGAGAGTGAGAAAGTAAGCAGATAAAGCAACTAAGTAGCCTACAGTGGATAGGACAATTCCAAATGTTGATTTCTTGTCTGATCGGGTGTGTCCTGAGAAATGGGATATATTGCCTTTCTTGCTGAGCACTGTTCCAACCCTTCCTCCTTCATTCTTTTTCTTTTTCCATTCATTTCCTCCTCCTTCTACTCCTTTTCCTTTTCTTTTCTACTCATCTATAGTTCTGGAACTATTTTCTTGTAGTGAAAGATATAGGAGCTATCCTAAAACAATGGCGAAAGCAGGACGCTCCATAATCCCAGGAAGGAGGACCTATTCCCCCTGCTCCCAGCCTCAGCATTCCTCCAGAGCAACCTCATTCACCTTGTCTTTTCCATCAAGTCACAGGATCACAAATGGAGAGTTGGAAGAGACCTTAGAGATCATCTCATCCCAGAGTCACATATGCTTTGGAAATAAAGAGCATATGGTTTGTCGATGGAAGCCCCTCATTTTATAATTAGGAGATGGAAGTCCATTGATGAGCTTAAGGGATTTCTTATTCTTCAGTTGTTTTCGCCTGTGTCTAATTCTTTGTGACCCCATTTGGGAGCTTTCTTCGCAAAGATACTGGAGTGTCCAAGGCCAGATTCGAATTCAGGAAGATGAGACTTCCAGATTCCAAGCCCAGTGCTCTATCCTCTGTGCCACTTAGCTGTCCCTCAAGGGACTTGACCAAGGTCAAATAGGTAGTAAGCATCGAAGTCTTCTGGTTGTAAAATCAGTGTTCTTTTCACTGTACCAAGCTGCCTTCATCTCATTTCAACTTCTCAAGTGCTTATTGAGCACCTCCTATGATAAGAGCACCATCCTTAGCACTACAGGGGAATCTAAAGAAGAATCAGAGGCAAATCCTGCCCTTGTGAAGACTGCAAGTCAGAAACTAAAAATGGAATAAGGGAAAGGCCTGGAGTCAGGAAGACATCTTCCTGAGTTCAAATCCAGCCTCGGGCACTTATTAGTTGTGTGACTCTGGGCAAGTCACTTAACCCAGTTTGCCTCGGTTTCTTCTTCTGTAAAATGAACTGGAGAAGGAAATGGCAAACCACTCCAGTATCTTTGCCAAGGAAATCCCAAATGAGGTCATGAAGAGTCAGACACAACTAAAAGCAACTTAACAACAACATCAAGGTCCCTTCCAAGATCCTGTGGTTCCAGGGATCAAGGCAAGTTGATTCTAAAGAGTAAGGAAATGCAAACCACTCTAGTATTGTTGCTAAGAAAACCCCCAAAGGGGTCACAAAGAGTCAAATGTGACTGAAGAATGACCAAAAGAAGGGAAATACCCTTTATTCAGTACCTTCTATGTGCCAGGCATGGTGCTAAGTAAGCAGTTTAAAATTTTCTCATTTGATCCTGACAAAAAGCCTAGGAGGTAGGTGCTATTATTATCCCATTTTGCAGTTGCAGAAACTTGAGCACAGACATACCTAGGGTCAAATAACTAGCAAGTGCCTGAGGCTGGATTTGAACTCAGGTCTTCCTGACTCTGAGCTCAGTGGTTTGTCCACCACATTGTCTAGGTGCAAAAAGCTATAGCCCTTTAAAAGAGAGGAAAATAACTTCTGATTGGGGGTGAGAGATAGGAATCTGAGTTAGCTTCGTGGAGGAGATGGCATTAGGGCTAGTGCACAGTCACTGGATTCTTCAGTGATATGCCCATGTGTTTGGTCAGCAAGAGCTGTATTTTGGAGCCTCACATCTCAAAGTGAAGATGACATGATAACTTGGACACTATACCTAACCTAGTCAATGAAGGACACTTTGTTTCTGAAACACATGTGGTTCTCTCAATGGAAACATAAACACAGGGGTGGCAACACCTGAAGTTCTAAGATGAATAATCAGAGTCCAGCCCATTCTTGTTTATGTGGTACCTCTTGGTTTGGTGCCAAGTTCATATCATCATTCCCAAAGCTGCCATGGCAGCTGAGAGCATTTTAGAACAATCATCTGACTTCTCTGGTAAGGAAATATGATAAGCTTCAGATCTTGGAACATCTGGTCTGCTTAGCCTTAATCATTCCTCACATCTTTCCTAGGAAACAGTATGTTCCCATTTTTATATAGGGGAAACCCAAACTATAGGATAAGAAAGAAATTTTCTTCCAGCAAGTTGACATATAGGGTATTAGACAGTCTCAAGGATTTGGGTTCAAATGCTGACTCTCATTATTAGATATGCGATAGTGGTTAAGTCATTTTTCTTCCTCCCATCATGCCCTCCACATCTCAGTTTCCTCACCTGTACAATGATGTGATTGGACTAGATTGCGGTTCTTTAGCTTTTTATGTCATGGACCCCTTCGGCAGTCTGGTAAAGCCTGAGGACTTCTCAAAAATTTTTTTGAAAGCACAAAATAAAATGCCTATGATACAAAGGAAACTAAATTTATTGAAATGCAGTTATCAAAATTTTTTTTAAAAGTTCATAGACCCATGGTTAAGAACCTGTGGGCTAGATGATAGACCCTTTCAGTTCTAAAACCTAATACTGTAGGTGATCGGAACCAGAAATGTATCTCATACAAGTCTCGATCCTATTCCGTCACAGGACATAAGTTATCAGAATGTTCTCTGTGGCTCTTTACTGTTGTAGGAATTTGGTGGATCTAAGAAAAATATATCCTGGGGTTGATTTGTTGACTTTTTAGGACTTGTCCTACTTTATTTGTATTTGCTACAATTCTGATGTCTGTATCTGAAGAGACTTTCAGTAATGGGAGAGCATTTGGTTAATATAAAGTAGGAGTCAGTATGTTCCTCCTGGCAGATCTCTCTCAGAATGTAAGCTTATAGGAGGCCAGGGAGGCAGTTTTGTGATTGTTTCTATACAGAGGTATTTAGGTTGAGGGGAAATGTCATTCAACAGGCATTTATTCACTTGCCTGTGGTCACACAGCTAGAAGTGTTGAAGGAGAATTATTCCCCCGCTCTTAGGGAGTTTTCAATTCAGCTAGGGAAACAAGATGTTTCCAGCCCAGGTCATTGTGGCTATGAACCAGCTTCTGGAGCATCTTCTTTTCTTCAGGAATTCAGTACTTCGCTCTCTGTCTTTCTCTCTGACTTATTCCTAACATAATTGGAGATGTTACTAAAGTCTCCAATTTTCAACAAGCATTTATTAAGCACCTACTATATGCCATGAATTGTGCTGGGTGGTGGAATACAGAGACAAAATTAAATGATCCCTTCTCTCAAGGGCTTACATTCTATTTATTCCATAAAACATCTAGCACCTTGTCCCAACCAAGGAAGCATCTATTTATTAAATTCTTTTTTGATGAGGAATAGTAGTGAAAGGATAAACCATAGATAGAGTTCAAAGAAACCTCAGTGATCTACTGGTCCAACCCATTTGCTTTACAGATGAGGAAGGAAAGGTCTCAATAGCTGAAGTCACTTGTCCAAGGTCATATGGTGGCAAAACCAAGGCTAAAACCCAAGGCTTTTGCCTAATAGGTCAGTGTTCCTTTACCCTACATTTCTGCTCTAAAGCCATTCTCCTGACTTATTTGTGACCATGGAGAAGGTCAAAAACTCTCTCAGAGCCTGAGATTCTAGAAGAATATGTGTCATTAAAAGGACTTGTCAAACCTTTGAAGATAAAGATTATTCCAATTAATTCAACAAACAGGCACCTACTATGTACCAGATGTATTGGTAAGTAAATATGTACCTACTATGCTGGGTGCTGAGGAGACAAAGACACAAAGGAAACAGTTCCTGCCTTCAGAGCAGTTAAATTCTACTGTACATGCAAAATGTACACAAATAAAGAATCCTGAGTGGTGCTGTGTATAAAGAATTCTGAATTTGTGACAAAAGAGCTGGATTCAAATCTTGCCTCTTCCATTTACCTCTATGACCTTGGGTAATTTAACTCGTCTCTGTTCCTTAAAAATGAAGGGGCTAGACTAGGCTAGACTAGGCTAAGCCACATAAAAGTCCAAAGTGCCTTCTGGCTCTATACCTTATGGAAGCAAAGAGCTATGGGGACCTTATATCTCACCATTACCCATCCCTGTGGTGGTCATGGGAATTAAGGAAGTGGGTGAATTGAAAGACCAGAGTGCTTGAAAGGGGCAACCACATGTTTGAGAGGGCATCAACATGTTTACTTTACTGGAGTCTCCAATTATGTTAGGGATAAGCTGGAGAGAAAGACAGGGAGATAAGTACTGAATTCCTGAAGCAAAGGAGGTGATTCAGAAGCTGGTTCATAGCCACAGTGACCTGGACTGGGTAATGTAAACAGATAGAGAGAACCCAAGAGGAAGAGAGGCTCTTGAGTGATGTTATCAGAGTGAAGGGCAGGAAGTGGCACTAGGTAACAAGAAGTATGACAGCTTCTCTTGGCATACCATATCAGGGGCCAGGAGAGGATGAGCAACCAGGGCTGGGGAGGGTGGCTAGGGCTGCAGTGTCGCCAGGAAAAGGCAGGTTTCTCTGTGCACAGATTGAAGGAATATGGGGAAAAGAAATCAAAGATGAAAGAAAGTTTGTTTATGATCAAACTAGAGTTCCACAGGCACAGTGGAAAGGGAAAGCAGAAGAGACAAGAAGTTGGGAGAGTGGTAGAGTTGGGGGACCTAGGAGGCAATTCTGAATCACTGGAAATGGGGAGTTATTGTTGTTCAGTCATTGCAATCGTGACCAACCCTTCGTGATCCCATTTGGAGTTTTCTTGGCAAAGACATTAAAGTAGTTTGCCATTTCCTTTTCCAGTTCATTTTACAGACGAGGAAACTGAGGCAAACAGGGTTAAGTGACTTGCCCAGGGTCACTCAGTTTGTAAGTGTCTGAGACCAGATTTGAACTCAGGTCTTAAAGTTTGTTTGAGGACCTTGAACTAGGTCCCAGCATTCTATCCACTGTGCTACCTAGCTGCCCCACCTTCTAGCATGCCGTGATGATTATCTTTCTAAGCACTGGAGAGCTGGGATGAGGCAACCCCCAGGGGTTGTGTGGAATCTGTATATGGCAGTAATTCATTAGTTTTTATTCCAAGATGGCAGAGGATGAGCTATAGCCAAGATACCTCTTTGTCGTTGTTCAGTCATTTCAGTCATGACTCTTCATGACCCCATTTGTGGTTTTCTTGGCAAGGATACTGGGCTGGCTTGCCATTGCCTTCTCCAGTTCATTTTATAGATGAGGAACTGAGGCAAATAGGGTTAAGTGACTTGTCCAGTGTCTCACAGCTAGTAAGTGTTTGAGGACAGGTTTTAACTCAAGAAGAGGAGTCTCCCTGACTCCAGGCCAGGCACTCTATCTTCTATGCCACCCAGCATCCCAAAAACATCCCTTACATGTAGATAACATACACAGATTTGCATCAAACCAAGATATATCTGCTTCCAAGATTCAGGTCCTTTTGGCTTTCAGTACAGTATCTGAGGGCACAGCTGGGTGGCACCAAGCCTTTGGCAAAGGATCTTGCCTAGAAACTCACTAAGAAAAGCATTTTCATGGGATATAACACAGAAGTTATATTTGAAATCCCTGAATGCTAAGAGTTTGAGGACTGACTGGCTTCCTGGAACCTATAGTTTTGAGGGAATGTTTGTCCCTCTGAACTACAAATCCCAGGATGCTAGTTAGTTTGAAATGAGACACTAAACCATATAAAGAGTATATGTAAAAAGTCAAACAGCAGCAACTTGGGACATGTACACTAATGTGAGAAGTCAGGACAGCTGGAGGCATAATGGATAGAATGCCGGGCCTGGCATCAGGAAGACTTGAGTTCAACTCCAACTTCCAATACTTCCTAACTGTGTGACCCTGGGCAAGTCACTTAACCTCTGTTTGCCTCAGTTTCTTCATCATAAAATGTAGATAATAATAGTATCTACCTCCCAAGGTTGTTGTGAGAACCAAATGGTATAATAACTATAAAGTACTTAATACAATGCCTGGCTCATAGTAAGTGTTATATAAACATTAGCTATTATCATTATAGATTAAATGTATGCATGTGTGCATAAGGAATTGTGACAGTGATGGTTTGTGATGGTCTGTCTCATTGCTAAATCTTTGTGGAGGAAGAGAATATTAATTGATTTTGTAGAAGACTATATTCACTGCATTTAAAATATATTTCTATCAGCATCATTAGTGTTAAAAGTTACTGTCAGACATGGTATAATTTTAACACATTTTTTCAGGTGTACAAACCAGTGATTTTTATATAGAGTTAGCAGCATTTGAACCTCCTTTTTTTATCTGTAAGACAATGTGGAAATGAGCATGAGACAGCATAGCACAATAGACAGCAATCCCCGTAGGAGTCAGTCGGACTTGGGATCATGGTCTTACTCTTTCTGTTGATAGAAGGAGTTTCTTCATCAGGAGTTTCAAAGGAAGGAAGGAAGGAAGGGAGGAAGGGAGGGAGGGAGGAAGGAAAGAAAAAGAGAGAGAGAGAGAGAGAGAGAGAGAGAGAGAGAGAGAGAGAGAGAGAGAGAGAGAGAGAAAGAAAGAAAGAAAGAAAGAAAGAAAGAAAGAAAGAAAGAAAGAAAGAAAAAAGAAAGAAGGAAGGAAGGGGGAGTGAGGGAAGGAAGGAAGGAAGGAAGGAATCACAGATCCAGTATGAAAATTAATAATCATAACAAACCAATGCCTTGTTATAGGGCTGGTTTCCCTCAGTAGAACATTAAGTTCCTTGAGAACAAGGACTTGTTTTGTCTTTGTTTCCCAGGGTCTGATGCAGTGCCTGGCCAATGGTAAGTGCTTAATAAACGCTTGATGAATCGACTTGGTCTGATTGAATAGAACTGAATTCTGGTTCTATTCCAGCTGTCCAACCCCTCTTTAGGGGAACACTAGCCCTTTAACTGAGTCAGATTTACTGCTGGGCTAGATTCCATAGGTCTGAATCTTTGGGGCTCTTCAGAGGCAAACTCAGACTCATACTCCTCTCCCTGGACCTTTGGAATCTCACTGTGTTATAGCTTAGTCCATTTTATCTCTAACTGTCCTTCACTTAAGGCAAGAAAGGAAGGGATAGATACAACAGGAACAGACTGTGAGCTCCTTGAAAGGGGGGATTGATTGTTTTTTGCCTTTCTTTGTATCCCCAGAGCTTAGGACAGTGCTTGGCACGTAGTAGGCTCTTGATAAATGCTAGTTGAGTGAAAACAGTAGGGTTGTGTGCAGTCAGGCAATTAAGAGGACTCAGTAGTCCCAGGATCTTCCGTACATACACCAAGTTCTGGCTCAACAGCCAATAAGAAAAGCAGGCAGAAATAGGCCTGGAAACAATCATAGTCCTCCTACTCATGCATGAAGTGGAGAGAGCCAGGCCCCTTAATTCCACCTCATCAGTCACTTCCATAAAGAAACTTACCAAACCGCCTATGCTCCCAAGACTTATTGACTAGACCCCCATTATACCAATGTCTCTGGCTTCCGGCATATTCAGTGAGGCCCAAGCAACCTCACCCATAGCCCCTAGTAGGAATAATTATAGAAAACACAAGAAAGAAGTTTGGATGATGAATCTCATGGCGTGTGTATCTCTCACTTCACAAAATGGCCACATGGGGTACAGAAGAAAAAAAAACACTGGAAAGTTAACACTGTGCATTTGAAGGGCCTTGTGTTTACATCTGTCTGAATGCTTATGTCTTAATGGGGGGGACAGGGAATTTCTCATTTAAGTCAGGCAGGACAGACATCACCCAGGGAGTCTAACTTCCTGAGCTGCTTAATGAATCACATCTGCCACAGTCATGAACATGAACATAAACATCTAATAATAATAAAATCATGTTTATATAGTGCTTAACAGTTTACAATGCACTTGCCTTACTCTGATGGGTCAGTAATGCAACTATTACTATATGCATATAGTCAATGACTGAATTAAGGTTTCAAGATGTTAAGTGATTTACCTAATATCACTGAGCAGTAAATAGTAGAACTAGGATTTAAAACCAGGACTTCTGGATATTTTTTTTATTTAAAATGTTGGTTTTTATTAACAACTTAATAGTCATCGACAGACTCAAACATTAAAATGTACACAGAAGATCAAGAAATTGGTCTAACCATTCTTCAAACAAAGTAGAAAAATAAGCAAAAGGTCACTTAGATATATATGCCCTTAGACCAGTGATACTACCATTAGGCATGCACCCCAAGTAGGCCAAGGACAAAGGGTCATTTTCACCACTGCCTCCCTACTATTATAACTTAAAAGGCATCATCTCTATGCCAACCATATTAATATTAAGAAGAATTGGACAATTAATAAAACTGAACCCAAGCCTCCAGCTAGCTAGCTGATGTCCCATTGAGAAGAACACAGCAAGAAGTACTCTGAGTCTTGACCTTTTAGTGGATGCTACTTCTTCCATTATAGTTTGCTATGGACAGTATAGGGGACAGAAAAATGACCATCAGAGATAGGGATGGACAAGTGCGACTCTGATGTTCCACAAAGAACTACGTTGTAGAAAGCTTTGTATCTTCTTCGACTTTAAGAAAATTCATCTTGATGGGACACCATTCTTCTAATCACCCCAATTCAAAACCTGAGTCCTCTTGGATTTTTCCCTCCACTTTTCCTTCTTCTCCCCTCAATATCCAGTCTACTGCTTAATTCCATTGATTGCTCCTCCAAAATTGTCTCAGGCTTCCATTTTCTCCTTATGTTCACACCCTAGTTTAGACCCTCATGACCCACTAGTCTCCTAATTAGTCTCCCTCTCTAGTCCCTCTCCTTTCCAAGCTATCCTTTTCCACATACTGCTGAAATAATCTTCCTAATTATGTAGGGGGTAGGGGGGAAGACCTCCATTGGCTCACTAGTGCCTTTAGGATAAAGTACAAAAACCCCTCAGTACAGCATTTAAGATCCTCCATAATCTAGTTCCAATTTATCTTTCCAGCTTCATTTTTATTTACTTTATTTATTATTTGCTCCGTTTCCCTTTATGTAACCTTTTTTGAGGGGTGTGCTCGTAAGTGTTTAATAACAGACATTCCCCCACAAAATGTAAATAAGACAAACTTTTTTATTTAATCTGCATTATTGACATTTTCTCCGTCATTTTCTTAAGTGTAGACAATTAACAAAGGAAATAAAGCCAAATTTGAACTCTTCGCTAATTTGGGCAGTGTAAAGGTTCACACTGAAGATTTAACAGTTGGCTCTCAAGGTAGCCCCAGCATACCCATTACAACTAAACAGTACCCAGTCTTACTTGTGTCTTTGCATCCCCAGTGCCTATCAGAGTGTCTGGCACATGGTAGGCACTTTGTAAGGGCTCATGCTTATTGATTAATCTCATTAAACCCTCCCTGCCTCTGTGAAATCCTACAGATCCTTTCACATTTTTCCTATTGAAATCCTTCTCCCTTTGAGAAGTTCAGGGACCATCTCTTCTATAAAGTCTTCCCTAATTTGCCCAGTGGCGAGTTTTCTCTTCTTCAAAGCCCCCACTGCCCCGGCCTTTTCCAGATCCTTTTTTTGCCTTTATCTATAGCAGACATTCTACCTTATTTCATGATTAAACACATGGTTCTGTCTGCCTCTCACTCAAACCGCTCCCCCCCCAAAAATCCCTATGAGTTTCTTGAGGACAAGGACTGTGTTGTTCGTTGTCTTTGTATACCCATCACCTAGAACAGTGCCTCACATTTTTTTTTCTGAACCTTTTATTTCAAGGGACCTTTTATTAGGGAATCTCCTTCTGATGCAAGTCAGCTGCTCTGACATTTAGTTTTTAAAAATTGCCTGAGGCTCTAAGGGGTTAAATGACTTTCCCGTGGTCACACTGCCAAATTGTGTCAGAAGTGGAACTTGAACCATGGTCCTCCTGACTCTGAAGCCACCTCTCTCTATTCATTACTTTTCTCCTCCAGAAACCAAGGGAACTATTTAGATTTTTAAAAAAAGGTGTTGGGGGCACTTGGAGAGGGAAGGATGGATAGATCATACACATAGAGACATTTAATAGATGTTTATAGAACTGAACCTTTTAGGGGCAGCTAGGTGGCACAGAACACTGGCCCTGGAGTTAGGAAGACCTGAGTTCAAATCCAGCCTTAATTTACTAGCTCTGTGGTCCTATGGGAGCCACTTAACCCTGATTGTCTAAGAAGGGAAAAAAATTGAACATTTAAGACACATCATTTGTGGAAGCAAGATTCACCTCTATAGTGAACCTTCACTTGACATTCTATTAGATGGCTCGCATACACCCAAAGCACCTCCCAACAGTCTTACCAAAGAAATAACTGAGGTAAATCTATTTTTAAACTCAACAGAATGTCCCTTCTTTCAAGGAAACCCAAGACACATCTAATAGAACTCTATGAATTTCATGGGAGGAGGCTAATCAAGCCTTGGTCTAGAGGATTATACAACATAAGGGAAGAGGAGATCCAGATTTTCTTCCTGCCATTCATTTCCCCTGTGAATATGAACCAGTCACTTAAGTCTTCTAAATATAGTATCTTCAACTACATAGTTCAAAAAGCTGCTTACTGCCTACTTTGCAGAGGCATCCTGGGAAACTGTAAAATTCTACGAGTTACATAGAAAAATAGATACACAGGGTGTTTTCATGTACATGTAGGATTTGTCCCAGAAATGTTTTAAACCCACAAAGAGGTGGATTTAGGTGGTTCATCAGATAGGTTGGCACAGTGGATAGAATGCTTGGCCTGGAGTCAGGAAGACTTGAATTCAAATCTAGCCTCACTCACTGGCTGTGTGACCCTGGGTAAGTCACTTAACCATGTTTGCCTCAGTTTCCTCATCTGTAAAATGAGTTGGAGAAGGAATCTCTGCCAAGAATGGGGTTACAAAGAGTCAGACATGGCTAAAACAATACAACAAGCGGATTGATCACTGGGTCTGGAGTCAGAAAGACCTGACTTAAAATATCACCTCAAACACTTACTGACTTTGTTACCATGGGCAAGTCATTTAGCCTCCGTGCCTCAGTTTCCTCAAATGCAAAATGTGGATAATAATAGGATTACAATAGGTTATCATGAGGACTAAATGAAACATTTGTAAGGTACTTAGCACAGTGCCTGGCACATAGTAGGTGCTTAACAAAAATGTTTCCTTCTGGAAAAAACAACAAAGAACTAAGAATAAATTCAGCCCACCAGGATGTACATGGCAGTGATCAAAATGCTAAGATCTGGATTCAAACCTTGGGTTCTTCCACTACTAGCAGTCTGACTTTGGACATGCCAGTCCACTTCTCACCTTGATTTTCTTAACTGTAAATTGGGAATAATAACACTGCCCTGCCTGCCCCTTTCGTGGGGTTGTTCAATGGGATAATGCATGCAAATGCAGGTTGTCAACCATAAAGCACTCTACAAAGGTAAACTATGCACGATAATCATTATTTACTGCAATATATTTATGCAGTGTCCCAAAAAGTTTTAAGCCTGGATAGCTTAAATGGGTTAAGGCCAGGGGTGGGGAACCTGCAGCCTCGAGGCCACATGTAGCTTAAAACCTCACTAAAGACCTTTGGTACACCCTGCATTTATAATAACCACAATGCCCCAATGCATCCATGGTGTTATTGCTGTGGGTGCTCCCTGCAGCAGTTCATATCGTAACTGCCATCGTGTTCTATCCTTGCTCAGGACTTCTCATAAGTTGGGTGGGTGAAAGGTGGGGAGGGAGCTAGATCATCCCTTCCACATAGCAAGGGGGTGGGGTTAGGGGTGTGGCACCCCACCCCCCTCCATGATCTGGACAATCTGAATAAAATGTTTTGGCCCTCTCTTCATTCCAGAGAAGAAGTCTTAATTTTTTTTTCTTTTATGGGGTATTTACAGTACCTTATGATAAAATCTGGGTTGATATATATAATACTATACATATATTTTCTGCATTTCTGAGTTTCTAAACTTTTTTCTGTTATCCGCGGCTTCCACAAAACTCCCATTTAATTTCTTCTGCTGCTCTGCAATGTATTGAAACCATGATGGGGAAAGTTGTGATGTGGAAGGGATATCTGTAGAAAGACTCAGTCTGTGTTTCCCAAAGCTTAGAAGATCTATTTACCGGGGATTTCCTTTTGTTTTTGTCTTCACATCATTAGCATATCACTAGAGCAAAGGGCTTTCCCTGCTAGTAATAGATTCAAATCCATCATGAATTTTCAAAGTTACTTTTTTTTAGTGCTTGGGGGAGAGAATGAGACAGAAAGCTCCCACCTTTCTTTTCATCAGGCCCTGAAATGATATAATTTCTTCCTCCTCCCCCTATGTTCCTTCAGTCTTCAAGCTTTGGGATGGAGCACTAACTCCTTTATTTCTCCAGTTATTAGATATACAAACTTACTTTCTCTTTTTTCTCCTGCCCCTTGGGTAGTGGCTGTGCTGTGTACAGAATGCACATGACAGGTCTAAGCTCATGGAAGTGTACCATATGGTACGTGGAGGCAGTTTTTAACTGGAAAGCATCTCGAGTACTCAGAGGCTTTCATTAGTACTTGGTGATACTAGGATTAGCTGCAAAGAGTCAAAGAAATGACCTGTTCAATTAAAACAACTCCCTTGGCAAAAGTCTCCTTCATGAATATGGCTAGTCCCCAAGCGACCCTAACTGCCTGAATGAGAGATCAAGGCCAGCTTGGCATCAGGAGCTATGTGCCAGATGCTAACCAGTCAAGGAGACAGATGTTGTGAGAAGGAGGAGGAATAATCATTGAAATACTTAAAAACATTTTTTTTGCATCCAAAGTGCCTTAGGCACTTTATGGCAGTTGTATTTGATAGTGATTTAATTTTAAAATTATTTTTTCCTCCACCAGGATAAACCTTTCCTCCTCCTTTTGAAAGACATGTTGGGCTGGGTCATTTGCTCAGTCCTTCAGTAGTATTTTCCAGCCAAATTCAAAAGTCTTTAAGGTATTAACTTGTCTTTTCTTTCCATAGAGATAAAAGACCTCACTTCACACATGCAAAAGCCAAGGTCCCAAATAAAAAGGAGATTTGAACAAGGATATAAAGTCAAATAAGAGTGATTTTCCATGGGTTCTGACTTTGTCCCTTGCTCCATTTGCAGCTAGAATACATGCTTCTTCCAGCAGTCAAGCAGCCTGGATGGAGACAGGGAGACAGGGAGACAGAGAGACAGGCAGACAGGAAGGCAGGCAGGCAGGCAGAGAAAGACAGACCCCCCCCCTTATTTTGCTCAGTGGCAGTACAGTATAGCAGAGACAGTATACCTAAGAATCAGGAATCCCTGGGTTCTAGCCTTATCCTGATATATACTGCTATGTAACTGTGGGCAAGTCATTTAACTTCTTAGTAACCCAACCCACTCTCTAAGACTTTAAGTTGAAGAAAAAGTGCCATCCTGCATTGGTTGGAGTTTATTCATGGGAATTCCTTATGCTAGTGAAAGCACAGGTAAAATCCAAAACAATTCTCTCCATCCTCATTCTCAACCTTTTTCTCTACCTCCTCGCATATCTAAATCCTACCCATCATTCCAAGTCTTGATTAGACAAAGACCCTGAATTAGGGGTTAGATGTCGTTGGTTCAAATCTATACTTTGCTACGTATTATCTGTATGACCTTAAGTTAGTCATACTTCTCACCTAGGCGGCTAGGTGGCACAGAACATTGGGCATGCAGTCAGGAAGACCAAGATTCAGATTCAGCCTCACACCCTTACTATCTTTGTGATCCAAAGCTAGTCAATGAACCTTGGTTCGTGTCAGTTTGCTCATCTATAAAATGGTATAATAATAGCACCTTTCTCCAAGGAAGGTTGTCGAGAGGCTCAGATGAGGGTAATGTTTGTAAAGTGCTTAATGCAATGCCTGGCACATAGTAGGTACTTAATAAATGCTTGTCCCTTTCTTTCTCTGTGCTTTAATTTCCCCTACCCGCAAAATAAAGGGGTTGAATTAGATACCCTCTAAGGTTCTTCCAAGACTTAAATCTATGATCTTATGATCCAAGGTATCAAAACAACTGTTACAAATGATTAATGCTGGAGGGTCAGTGTATGGTGACATCACTGTGCCCGTGATTGTTTGGGAAGGATTCATGGAACAGATAGAATTTAGGAGATCTCAGAGTTGGAAGGGATCGTAGAGGTCCTCCAGTCATAGGATCATAGAGTTAAAGATGGAAGAAACTTTTGGGCTTATTAAATAAAACCCCTTCCTCTTAAAGAGGAGGAAACTGAAGCCCACAGAAGGTCAAACAATTAACTAATGGCACAGTGAGAGCTAGAATTCAAATCATGCAGGTAACCACGAAGTGCAAACCTTGACAGGCAGTGTGGTATGGCAGAGAGAATTCTGGACCTGACATCTGGAAGACCCAGGTTTGAATGCTGCCTCCGATACTTATTAGCTTTGCAACTCTGGGCCTCGGTTTCTTCACCTGTAAATTGGGGATAATAATACCTTATTACAGGGGCAGCTAGGCGGCACAGTGAGTAGAGCCCCGGCCCTGGAGACAGGAGGACCTGAGTTCAAATCCGATCTCAGACACTTGACACATGTACTAGCTGTGTGACCTTGGGCAAGTCACTTAACCCCAATTGCCCTGCCCCCCCCAAATAATACCTTATTACTCACCTCACACAGCTGCTATGAATGAGAATTAATCTATCTACTGACATAGATAGAGATATGCATATATCTATATATCTCTGTGTGTGTGTATGTGTGTATCAGTTAGGTGGTATAGTGGTTAGAGTGCCAGGCCTGGAATCAGGAAGATTCATCTTCCTGAGTTCTAATTTGGCTTCAGACACTTACTAGCTGTGTAACCCTGGGTGAGTCACTTAACCCTGTTTGCCTCAGTCTCCGCATTTTCAAAATGAGCTGGAGAAGGAAATGGCCAATCACTCCAGTATCTTTGCCAAGAAAACCACACATGGGGTCACAAAGGGTAGGATACAGCTTAAAAACAACTGAGAACTGAGCGAAATGTATATATGTGTGTATACACATAAATGTGTGTGTGTATACATACATATGTGTGTGATCTAACTTCGAAAACTGATCCGTAAGGTCCTTCTTTCTAGGTCCTTTCTAAATTTATGATCCCAGGATCCATGGGCAAATCACCACCACTGTGAATTCAGTTTTCTCATTCTCTGTAAATGGTGACAATATCTGTAATACCTACCTCCCTGAGTGGTTGTGAGGCTTGAGATAGTGTATATAAATCATCTTGCTAACTTGGAAGTGCTATGTAAATATTAGTGATTATTATCTTGCCTCAAATCTATCTTTGTTATATGCACTTTTTTGTTTCATGTTGTGGGGGCAATGTTTGTTTTATCTGAATATATTTCAATGAAAGACAATCTTTATGAGAGATTTAAAAATACATATTCCCTGTGCTCAGTTACAAAGGTCCTAACTGGTGTGGAGTTGAGAGCCAGGAATCAAGGTGCCTGCCTGCATTTTGTGTCAGATTTTGTGTGAGGAAGGAAGGGAAGGAGGCAGAGAGAAGGCTACCAAGGGCGGGTAGGGTACTTTCTGATGGGCCACTTGTCTGGAGGCTTAGACTCCCTGCCTCCTCACTCACAGCTGCCAATCCCAAGGCAGTTGAGTTTAATTAATGTTATATTGTGTATGACAGCAGAGCTGAGCTGTAACACCACTAGTGACACATCGCTGCTCCTCATTGAGGATGGGGAGTGAGAAGGGAACAGGTGGGAGGAGCCAGGAAGGAGAATGCATCAGTAAAGCTGAGCCAGCTGCCTCCTTTGCCACCCTGTAGACAAGCCCCTGCTGAGCCTTGAAATAGCACATAGTTTACTCTTCCAAGGTCCAGAACTTCTGGCAGAGGGGGAAGCATTAGATTGGGATATTTTGAGTTGGGGGAGATGTCTATGTCCTTCAGAACTAGGAAAGGAGGAGTGCCATGGAGGATGTATTTAGTGAATGGTGGACGTCTCATTGAAAGTCCAAATTAGCTCAAATGCTTCCCCTGATGAGAACCCTGGCACTGGTTATTAAACCAACTGAAATCCCAGTGGATGACACCATCTGTGGTAGTGCTGATGAACTGGAATTCAAGCACCAGCGGCAAAACATCGTGCAAATGAGTCTGATAGGAAGTCATGCTAAGGGAATAGGTCTGCTTTTTATAATTCCTCCCCTACCAGCCCCCCACCCCACCTTGGGTGTGTTCCAGCCTAACTCTTCCTTCTGTCTGCATTTCTGTGCAAGAAAAAAGAACCCAGGGAAAGAAAGATCAGTTATGGCCCGGAAAGAGGTGGACTCATGTATCTGGGCCAGCTAGGAGTCTCAAATTTGAGGACCCTTGCATTGTTTCTGTTCTCTCACAAGTGAGTTGATTGATATAAGCCAGCCTCCAATTCCTTCTGCAGGTGGGGGCTCTTCTGCTTTACAGTCTGAAAAGTTGCAGAGGTGTTTGTTTTTTGTTGTTTTGGGGTATTTTTGCATTCTTTTTTTTTTGGCTTGTAGTTTGATCACACTTTAATGTTCTCTCTCTTGAGCAGAACCAGAGAAAACTACCATCCTTTTCCTGGTATTTCTATTATTACCTCTGAGACCTTGGGCAAGACACATACTTTCTCTGGGGCTTAGTTTCCCCATATGTAAAATGAAATGATTGAACTAGAAGTCCTCTGAATTCCACTTCCAGCTCTACATCTAATCTATCATCCTTAACAACTAAGCAAATTTTAGAGGAAAATTGATTAAATTCAACAACCTATTTGGCAAGGCAACATGGTAGAGTGGAAATAATGTTGCCTCTGGAGCCAGAACAGGGTTCAAATCCTGTTTCTGTTGTTCAGTTAAGTGACAGGTCATTTAAACTCTCCATGTTTCAGTTCTCTCATCTGCAAAATGAGGGTTTGAACCAGGTGGATGACTTCTCACGTCCTTTCTTCCAGCTGTAAATGGGTAATCCTGTTATGTCCAGATGCCTTGCCAGGCACTGGGGAGACAAAGATGAAAAACGTACAGTCCTTTCACTCAGGAACCCTTCAGTCTGACTGAGGGAATAGATAAAGACCAGGATATAAGCAACGATAATAAAAGAGCAGACACGGATGAAGCACTCGACATTATCTCATTTGATACTCACAACTACCCTGTGATGTTGTTGGCATTTAATCATTTGAATCATGTCTGACTCTTCATGACCCCATTTGGGGTTTTTTTGGCAAAGATACTGGAGGGATTTGCCATTTCCTTCCCCAGCTTATTTTACAGATGAGGAAACTGAGGCCAACAGAGTTAAGTGACTCGCCCAGGGTCACACAGCTAGTAAGTGTCAGGGGCTGGATTTGAACTCAGGAAGATGAGTCTATCTGACTCCATGCCCAGCGCTCTGTCTACTATGCCTCCTAGCTGCCCCAGTGAAGTAGGTAGATAATATTGTTATCCCCTTTTTGCACACGAGGAATCTGATAGTGTGATAAGCATTAAGGAGAGGTCCAAAGTACAGTGACAATCCTTTTGGCTAAGGTGTTCAGAGGACACTTTAACAATCCCAAGCATGGGATTGACTCAGAAAAAAGACAGAGAAAGAAGGGAGAGGGATGAGGAGATGGCAAAGACTCAAGTTTGGTGGTAATATGGAGTATTATGTGAGGAAGCTAACCTCGGTGGAATATGCGCAAGCATGCACACACACTCACTCACACACACACACACACCCCCAACCTAGCAACTTTGGACCTAAATGGAAGTCCTGAGTTCGAGTCATTTCACATAAGCATTATTGCAATGATGGTCTCTATGTCTAAATCATTCACATCTCCCACGTGCTTTTCTCCTGTAGAATAAATGTGGAGAAATCAGGAAGATAAAGGTTATCCACTTCGGCAGCAGAGCTCTGCAGAGGAACAGGGAGCAAAATGATGCCTTCCGACTTCCAAAGATGTGTTCCATGCACTAATCCCAAATTCTTCCAAGGCAGTTTTTGTGGTTTTTTTCCAATGAATTGGGGGGCAGGGAGAATATACTTTGATCACCCCTGTCTGGCCTGGATATAGCCTTCTCTGAGCTCAAGCCTGAAAATGGTTCTTTGGAGTACTATGGCTTGAGACGGAGTCCAGGCTATATCTGATTCAACTTCAGACCCTTTATTCTCCTGCCATCACCCTGCCCCCCACCTCTTTGTCCTTGGAATCCTCCAGTGCTTAACCTTACATTACTAAAAATTTTGAAAGAGGTATCAGTAAAACTCAGGTGGGTTTGGGGTTTTTTTGCTCCTTCTCCTGCTAAAATTGAGTATTTGATTTTAAAAACCAGAAACAGCAAAGTTTCAGACGGTACAGTATTATGTTGGTCATCTCTCAGTCCCTCATGCTTGTAAAAGGTCATTCATAAATAAGGCATAGGACAGTAAAATATTAAGGAAACACCAGCTGGGTATAAATGATTAATAGGTTTAATATCAAAATCAAGATGGCTCTACCTATGAAAGAATTTCAGGATATTTGTTTTTCTTTCATGATGTTTTATATTATGTTTTCTCCCCCAAATTGCTTTGCAGTGAATATCCATGTCTTTTAGCCCAACTCATTCTTGTCTTTTCTGCCAAGGGAGGCAACAGGGGATCTAGTTAGTGCCAGCCAGAGAGGAGGTGGCAATGACATTGAAACCTGCTTCCTAGGAATTGGATTGAGGCAGCTGCCTGAAAAAAACTTAGACAGCTGCCACATGGCTTAATCCCCGCTCCCCCCAGAACACACACAGAAAAAGGTGACTGGAGAAGGCGCATTGGCCTCCCTACCTTATTGATTGACAAAAAATGTGAGAGACACATTGGATGTTAAGAAAGGAGTTTCCCAGAGAATATCAGGCAGCAATATGATTGGGGGGGGGGAATGATTGTGAAATGGCTAAAGTAAAGATGCTCCTGGTGTCATGGAGAGATACTGATGGACACGGGGTGAGAGGTTGTGCTAACATTGCCAAGAGGCAGGTAGGCCCCTACAGAAGGGCAGACAGAGAGGCCTCTTTCTCACCTGGATAAGCAAGAGCTGACAGCCTTTCTCCACCCACTCCCCTCACCCCACTTCTGTCATAGATTCATTCTGATGTTCCATTGCTTTGAGCCATTTACAAAATGGGTATCATGACATGAGCCATTCCTTCCAGAACGTGATTGTCTGAAGTAGAGTGAAAGCCTAGAAGAGAAAGTCCTAGTCAGTCCCCTTTTTGAGACTTAGACCAGATGCAGGACAGAGGCCCAGGAAGGCCAGATGTTTAATTTAAATCAATTCAAAGGTGTCTTATCTGCCTACTGTGCGCAAGACACCGTGCTAGGCAGTAAGGGCAATACAGTGATGAATAGGACTCAGGGTCTCATCTATAGGTGTTCATAGCGTAGGACAGAGGAAAAGATAGAAAACTCACACATAAATGATCAAAGGATACAAAGTAAGTGAGCAGAATTTGAAGAACAATTTACATAGTAACAGGAAAATGTAAAGATAATCAATTAGGAAAGCCTTAGTGACTGATGGGCACAATGACCCACCACGTCTCCAAAGGACTCATGACGAAACATGTTATCCCCTCCAGATACAGAACCGATGGACTCACACTACACATTGAAGCATTTTCTCGGGTTTTTTTCTTTCCTTCCCTCCCTCCTACTCTCAAACAGGGCTAATGTAGAAATATATCTTACATGACTTCATATGTACAATGGGTATTGTATTTCTTGCCTCAACAATGGATGGGGGAGGGAGAATTTCAAACTGAAAATAAAGTAAAATGGAAGGGGGAAAAGGAATTTTGTGAAAGACACCAGTTATGTAACTGGCTGGTTACTTAATCTCCCTAAGCCTTGGTTTGTTCATCTATAAAATAATAGTAGTAGCTCACAGAATTGTTGTGAAGGTGAAATGAGAGCTATGTAAGTCTTAAAGTACTATATGAATGCTATGATAATGATGATTCAAAAAGAAAATGTACACAAAAAGAGTAGAAAACTACATGAGTGATATAAGCAATGGGCTATGTTCCTTGTTATTCAGTCATTTCAGTCATGTTCAACTCTCTGTGACCCCATTTGGGGATTTCTTAGCAAAGATACCAGAGTGGTTTGCCATTTCCTTCTCCAGCTCATTTTACAGATGAGGAAACTGAGGCAATCAGAGTTAAGTGACTTGCCCAGAGTCACACAGCCAGCAAGTGTCTGAGACCAGATTGCAACTCAGGAAGATGAGTCTTTCTGACCCTAGGCCCAGCATTCTACCCACTGCACCACCTAGCTGCTGTACATACATCTACCTCTCCTATCTATCTATCTGTCTATCTATCTATCTATCTATCTATCTATCTATCTATCTATCTATCCACACACACACATATCTATCTATATATATATAGATATGTGTGTGTGTGTGTGTGTGTGTGTGTACACACACACACACACACACACACATTGCTGTAACTGATGGTTCCACATATGGATAGTGTGGTGGTGGCTGATGGAGCACCTGTGTTTTCTTGGTGTTAATTGTTAGGCCAAAATTAGCACAAGCAGCAGAGAATTGATCTAGCTTGCAGTCTTTTCAAGTTGAAGAATTTACCATCAGTGCAGTAGCTTAGAGCTTAGTTAGACATCAAAGGTCTTGCATTGCATCTTGAGCCATCCCCAGTCATCTTGATTCTGTCCTGCCACTGGGCTGTGACGACTCTGGAGGAGAGAGTGAGGCTGACAACTTCGTGCAGCTCTGCCTCACTTAAATCCAATTTACGTATGAATCAATCACCCATATGAATCAATGAATCATCACCCATACCATTTTACCATTATACCTATCTCAAAGTCTTGTGGTGACAGGCAAGTGGCCAAGTGATGAAGTAGAAGGTGTGGATACACTGGGAGCTGTAGTCACAATCCTGAACATAGGTGGCCTGGGCCATACAGTCATGTGGTCATTTCTCACTGGAAGCAGCAGTGGGATTTGGCAGCCCCCTGGGTGCCTGAGCAGTCCTTTAAGGATCTCACTGCTCACCTCCTGGTGTGAGGAAGAGGCTAGAAAAGGTACTTAAAAATTGTCTGCTTACCCAACCCTGGACTGATTAACAAGGCAGGCAAGGAATCCCACTCTATGGTCAAAACACAAAAAATGTGTACAAAAACATCTGCAAAGATGATTCTACTTACCATTGGCACATGGAATGTGTGCACATTATAGACAACACAAAATCCAGTAGACCTGAAAGACAAATAGCTCTTGTTGTAAGAGAAGTCAATAGGTATCCCATCCAAATAGCAGTCCTAAGTGAAACAAAGCTGGCAAATGAAGGCCAGCTTACAGAAGTCAGAGCTGGATACACCTTTTTCTGGAGTGGTCACAGTGAAGAGGACCACTGCGAAGCTGGCATAGGTTTTGCAATCAAAACTAATCTACTCAACAAGCTTGTATGCCTGCCAAAAGGAGTGAATGACAGGCTCACGACAATACAATTGCCACTTGCAGGAAAACATCACACCACCATCTTCAGTGCCTGTGCTCCCACCATGATGAACCCTGATGAGGTCAAAGAAAAATTTTATGAAGACCTAGAGACCCTTCTCATCAATGTGCCAAAAAAGGACAAGCTTATAATTCTGGGTGACTTTAATGCTAGAGTAGGCTCAGACTACCAGACTTGGCAGGGAGTCCTAGGAAGGAATGGAGTTGGAAACAGCAACAGCAATGGCTACTTCCTACTGAGGACTTGTACATCTAATGATCTTCTCATCACCAACACTGTCTTCTGTTTACCTAAACTCAATAAAACTTCATGGATACACCCTCACAGCAAAGGTTGGCATTTAATAGACAATGTAATTGTGAGGAGAAGGGACAGATAAAACGTGAGAGTGACAAAGGCAATGTGTGGTGCAGAGTGCTGGACTGATCATAGACTTGTCCTTTCAAAAGCTAAATATTTGCATTCAACAAAAGCAGTGCCCCCAAGGCAAAATGGCTACAAGAAGAATTAAAGTCAACAAATTAGAGCTCTGAGTGTGACCAGTTTGTTGCTAACTTGGAGGGAAAATCGAGCCAACACACAGTTGGCAGTAGTGGAACAGAAAAGGAGTGGGCAACACACATGCATATATATGTATACACATATCACATATACATTTACATATATACATACACATATGCTATTATATACATATATATGTATATGTATGTATATATACATATACACATAAAATCCACTAACAGGGCAGAAGAGTAGGACACAATTTAAACAACTGAACACCAAAGCATTTATTAAGTGATTATTATATTCTAGGTATTGTGCTAAGTGCTGGGGATACAAGTAAAAGCAAGCAAGACAGTCTTTGCTCTGGAATAGCTTACATTCCAATGGGGGAACATTACACATAAAAAGGAGCTAGAAATGAGAAAGGGTAACCAAGTGATAGAAAGGAGTTCTTTATATATGAAGTCTCAAACTTGGAGGAGTAGGGAGGGGGGTATCTGACAATACTCCTAAGTGCTGCCTGAACCAGATTAAAATGTAATCAGAAAATATTTAAGAAAATAAATAAAAATATAATAGAACATAGCTAATGTTAATATATGGTTTTCCAAGTTGATATGAGCCCATAGGGATCTTTACATAGGGTTAAGTGGCTGCCATTTATATTTGAGTTTGACACTACTGCTCTGCATCAATGAAATCACAGGTCAAGACCTAAATAAAACAAGATAGGTGAGAAAATCCAATGTAAAGTCAAATCTGACACTAGTGGGATGAGTTGAAGAGAATGATCCTTTGGAGATAAAAGGGGTGTTGGGAGAAGGTAGAAAGGCATTGATAGATTCTTCTGTCAAGGTCCGTGACATTACCAACAGGGACTTCTCCATAGCAATTAGTACTCATCTGCACTGAAAATTCCTAGTGTTTGACTCTGAGTACAACTAAACAAGTATTACAGGCATACCTCAATCTATGGACAATGGATATCTTTAAAGAATACCAGTTGATAACTGTCTTTGGAAGGTACTTCAATTTGGAAATATATTTCACCCCTTGGGTGGCCATTTCTAAGAAAAGGATTCAAGTCTACGCTTGCCAAATCTGGGATGTAATTGTTTTATAGCTCCATGTGATCATGTGGCTTTTTTGGTTTCTCCTAGCAGTATTCTCCATGGTGTGTCTGAGGTCAAGACCAGCAAGCTCAGCTGTGCAAATCTAAACATCTGTTCCATTTAGATTTATAGATATTTACCCATTAATCAACAATCATTTCATTAAATGACAGTGATGTACCAGGTACTGTGCTTGTTTTGTCTTTGTTGTTTGCTTTGTTGTTTTGTGTAGAAGGAGTGTTAGAAATCATCTTATCAACACTCCCCACCACACCCCCCACCATTTACAACTTCAGAGGCTAAGACCCAGATATATGCAGTCATTTTTTTTGCCAAGCCAACACAGCCAGAGAATGGGATCACAAAGTCAGGAACTCATATATCTCAGCATGTAATCTAACACTCTGATAAAGCCTGAATTTGCATATACTTTTGTGCCAGACACTCTACAGAGTTAACTAGTTTTTGCCACCTAGGAGTTAATGACCAAAGCTATATAACACAAATGTAATTTCTTCACAACCATCCTCTTAGCTCCCTGAATCTAGAACCACGGGTTCCCAAAGTGGGAGATACCCCCCCGGTGGGCACTGGAATGATCCAGGTGGATGGTAGTAGTCTTGGGTGAAATTGGGGGGTGTTGAATAAAAATAAGGGGATGGCAGAAGCATAAGAAGAAAAAGATATGAAAATTTTGAAAAAACCATTCATATATGTTTTATCTGTTGTGTAACAGAGTTAAAGTCATAGTGATGACGTTATTTTCCAAATAAACACACAAGATGCAAGTTATAACCCATCAGTGGTTGAGTCTTCCAATAGGTCTTAAGAAGCAAGTGTTGGCAGGTGAGCCCATTGGGCATTGTCAGGAATTCCAGCATGCATTGGCAGTGCATGTAACGACTTCTTTACAATATAATACTATATGGTTACACGATACAACATTGCATCATCAAAATTTCACTGCAGGAAAAAATCCCACAAATTTATAATAAATTATTAAATTTAAGATGCATCATTTCAAAAAATATTTCACATTTTTTGAAATGATGCAAATTTAAAAAAAAACATTAAAAGGTTAAAGAAAGTAGATTTCCAGGGGGTGCTGAATAATTTCTTTTTAAAAGGAGTCAGTAGGCCAAATAAGTTTGGGAACATCTGTTTTAGACTATACTTGCTCAGACTCTCATCCATTCTTGTCTCAACTATTATAATGTAATACGGAAATGAAACTTGGGCACTGGGGCAAGCTAGATGCCAGCTCCACCCCTTACATTCGGGTACTTCCAGGACTTTCTTAGGTTTCTCTAAGACTCAGGGCAATTTGTAGGACCAGGCCCTAAGGAACCTAACAGGGGTGGTGCTGGTAGGCAGAAAGGCAAGTGAAGGAGCATATGAATGTTTTTCCCCAGCCTCAAAAACACTAAGTGATATAGAAAATAGACTATTCAACCAGAAATACCTAGATAAGCAGCATGGCCTGGGACTCAAGAAGACCTCAGTTCAAGTCCTGGCTGTTATTTGTGTCCCTGAGAAATACACTTAATCTCTCAATGCTCCAAGCAACTAAAAGTTGCTGAATAACTGCTAATTTTCATTGGTAGAGGGGGTTTCTTCACGCGGAGTATCGAGGCCAGTGAAATTACATCTTGAAGAAAATACACAGGCACACACATACACACTTACACACATACCCCAAAAACCTCTAACAGTTGAAGACTAAAGACTATCCATTTAAATAGGTGGATAGGAATGTTTTTATTGTAGCCTTGGAGGCCTTTTGTCCAATGGACAGCACTTACCATTGGGCTTACCAAAAGACCTGGAAGTGCTCTAACTAGCCTAGCTGCATTTTGGTCTTGGTCGTCTGATTTGAAAACAGCTTTCTGTTTTCATCCTTCCCTGGAGAATTAGAGATAAGCTCGCACCAGAAGCAGAGATGAAAGCAATAGTAGCAGAGGGGTAAACAGCAGTAATGACAGTGGCAGCAGCAGAATCAGCAGCAACAGAGACAACACAGCAGAGCAGTGAAGCTTCAGTAGGGGAGACAGAGAGGGGGCGAGAAAGAGAGAGAGAGAGAGACAGAGAGAGACAGAGGGAGAGAAAGAGAGAGAGAGACAGACAGACAGACAGACAGAGACAGACAGAGAGAGAGAGAGAGACGCAGACACAGAGAAGCAGACACAGAGACAGACAGACAGACAGACACAGACAGGGGGCAATGTCAAGATGTTGGCCATAGACCAAAGATAGCCATCCCAAAGGGACCTGTAGGCTACAACAGCAGGACAACCTAGCATCAAAGATGAATGGAAGACCAGTGTAGCAAGGAATCCTGGACCCAAGGATCAGAGAAAGACTGAGAAGCCACAAAGCACAGAAATGCAATTTGGAGGAGCAAACCTAGACCTTGGCCTCTGAGTCATGCAGCTTTGCAGGTCCAGGCCAGGTGGGTTAATCGCTTAACAACCCAACTTCTTTCCCTTATTTGATGGGGGTAAGGGAGTATGAATCAGACCTAAAGTGAAGGTCTAAATCTGGAGCAAGTGCATAGAGCCCTGGAAAACATTGGGTTTACTAGTGAGATGGGTTGCTTGACTATCTAGCAACTCCAAATTATTTTTTTATGTTTTTTAAATTAAATTTTTTCAATTAACAAATGTTTATTTTCTCTCTCCTATCTCCCCACCCCCAGTGGAAAAAAAAAACTAGCTTGTCAGTATGCAGTATGCATAGTTAAACAAAACCAATTCCCATATTGGTCCTCTGGAAAAAAAAAAGTGTGTCAGGAGATAGGCAAGATTCTTCATTATCATTCCTGTGGAATACTGGTTGGTCATTATGCTGCTCAGAGATCTTAAGTTTTCAAAGTTTTTTTTAAACAATATTGTTGTTATAATTGTTTTCCTGGTTCTGTTTATTTTCACTCTGCATCAGTTCACACAAGTATTCCCTTACACAATTTCTCTCCTCCCATCCATAACATGTAGAGACTTTATTGAAATAATCCAAAATTGCCCCCAGGATACCCAATTAGCCCAAGCTTCCCTTGAATTAGTATCCTGTTTATCTAAGGGCATAAAAGTTCCAACCACATGAAATCTGGGTCTCTCAGATTTGGTAGAAGCCAAAGACCACTCAAGGTGCCATAACCCAATGAACTACAGACCACATACATTTTCAGATGCAAAGGGAGGAGTCTGGGGTAGAATGTCCAGGGAAGTTAAGTACCACTGTTTCTTTACTGAATATTTTTGCTGATTTGGGGCAAGCTAAATCTCCTTTGCTATATGTCCAGTAACTTTCTAGTGACTTGATTTGTCCCAAAACAAAACTTGGTGCTGGTGTTGGAGTCATGCCTGCAACAGGAAGGTGCCTCTGAAACTATTTCATCATTTATTTTCTCAAGTGCATGTAAAAATATTTTACATTCACTTAAAACATTTTTTGAGTCCCAAATTCTCTTCCTCTCTCCTTCTTCTCCCCCATCCTTGAGAAGGCAAGCAATTTGATATAGATAACACATGTGCAGTTATGCCAAGCATTTCTATATTAGCCATTTTGCAAAAGAAAGTGCAAATCAAAAAACAAAGCAAAACAAAAACCTCACAAACAAACCGAACAAGAAAAAAAGAAAGTTTTTAAAATTATGTTTTAATCTGCATTGAGATTCCATCAGTTGCTTCACTGGAGGTGGATAGCATTTTTCATCATATATCCTTCAAATTGTCTTAGATAATTACATTGCTGAGAACAGCTAAGTCATTTACTATTAGCTGATCATCATACAATATTGCTCTTATTGTGTAGAGTTTTCTCTTGGTTTTGCTCACCTTACATCAGTTTATGTAAGTGCAGGTTTTTCTGAGAGCATCCCACCTGTCTTTTCTTTTCTTTTTTTGGCAGGGAGGACAGCAGGGCAATTGGGGTTAAGTGACTTGCCAAAGGTCACACAGCTAGTAAGTGTGTCAAGTGTCTGATGTCACATTTGAACTCATGTCCTCCTGACTCCAGGGCTGGTGCTCTATTCTCTGCACCACCTAGCTGCCCCTGTCATTTCTTATAACACAATAGTATTCCATTACATTCAAATACGTACTATAATTTGTTCAGCTGTTCCCCAGTTGATGGGCACCCCCTTAGCTTCACCGTTCTTTGCCAGTGAAAAAAGAGCTGATATAAGTATTTGCGTACATATGGGTCCTTTCTCCTTTTCTTTAGGATATATACTTAGTGTGGTACAATTGAGATAAACACTGTACATATTTAGTAACTCTGGGGGAATGTTTCTAAATTGCTTTTCAGAATGTTTGAACCAATTCACAGTCCCAGCAACAAAAGTTCATCAAAGGACCTATTTTTCCACAGACCTTTTAGCATTTGTCATTTTCTTTCTTTGTCAGCCTTGACAATCTAATATGAGGAAGGTAGAATCTCAGAGTTGCTTTAGTTTATATTTAATTATTAATGATTTGGGGTATTGTTCATATAGCTATTGATAATTTACATTTCTTCCCTTGAGAACTTCTTGTTTGTAGTTTTAGACCACTTATTTACTCAGGAATGGCTCATATTCTTATAAATTTGAATCATTCCCTTATATATTGGAGAATCTTATTACAAGGATATTTTCCCATTTAACTGTTTTCTTCTTATTTCAGCTTCATTGTTTTTGTTTGTACAAAAACTTTAATTTTATTTAATCAAAATACTCCATTTTTTCTTCTGTGATTCTCTCTATCTCTTACTTAGTCATGAAACTCTTACTCTGTCTATGGAAGTGAAATGTAATTTCTTTCTTGTTCCTCCAATTAATTCATAATGTAGCCTTGCATATCTCAGTCATATATACAATTGGAGCTTACATTGGTATATGGTTGAAGCAACTATAAGGTACCTAGAAGAAGTGGGGCTCATCAGAAAAGAAAGTTTTTTCACTGTGTATTTTGTATTTTGTTTGTATATTAAATGTGTTCTTTGTTCCATGTATTCTTGTTAGTCTGGAGGGTTTGTAGGAGAAATGAACCAAAGCTATAAATTAGTATAATTCAGATATTCCCAGGCCCTGGACCCATGATTAGAGCAAAATAAGATGTACAAGCTATTTCAGGAAGAAGCCTTTAAGTCTGAACCCTGCCAGTCCAATAAAAGAAAGAGGCCTAGGACCTCCAATTGACAAAGGGATTATAATAACAGCCTCTTAATTAATCATTCCTCTGCTTACAAATCTCTAGTGATTTCCCATCACCTACAGAATAAAGTATAAACTCCTGATCTTGCCATTCAAAGCCATCCATAACCTGGCTCCATCCTGCCTTTTCTCCCTTTTGTTATGTTGCTTCTCTTCTTGTATCTGTATCCTTGCCAAATTGAACTCTCTTGTCTTATATTATCAAACTCCTGTCCATATAGCACTCTTAGCCTGCCTATCTGTCTTTGTGCTTTTGTTTATATCATCCCAGGCTTGCAACTGCCTTCTCCTCCTCTTCCATGAGTTGGTGTCATTCTCTTCTTTCTAGGCATTACTCAGATGTCACTTACTCCACAAAGGTCTCCCATCTTTTCCTCCTCAGATTTTTCATAGTACTTGGTCTGAACCTCTCCTTTTCATCACATTCCCCATTAATTGTCTGCCCTTAGTTATTTGTGCACATACATCTTCCTACTAGAGAAATTCTTTGGAAGCAGGGTCTCATGTTGTGTCTAATTTTTTATTCCCAGCATCTAGCACTTGAGTATTATTGCCTTAATATATTCTTGCTGAACCAAATTGCAAATGAAGGAGCATATAAACTGGTCACACAATCAAAATTTTTTAAAAATTAAATAAATATACGTATAGTGGACTGAGGACCATTTTGTGATTATCTTTATTTCATAGATCACTGGGTTCAGACTTAAACAGAAGAGATGACTGGATTGAATTTGAAAAGTTGCTCTACAACACAAAATTCCATTTTAAAAAAATCTGTATTCATGCATATACCTATGTACAATATCAAATATATTGCAGCTATATGATGGTATGTAGATACAAAATAGGGAATCTCTGAAAAATAAAACTTGAGGATGACCAAAAGGGTAAGAAAGACTCATGGTAGATTTAAGTATTAGTGCATATTACCAATAATAACTCATCTTCAAGAAGTACCATAAATATATGTATATATATACATATATGTGTATACATATATATATAAAATAGAGGACATTATTAAAAATAGGAGTAGTCAGTCATGTTCTAACAGTAAGTAATAACAAATGTATACCCCAAATGCTGTACTTGTACCCCCAAGATAGTAAAAGATCTAGAGGAAAAAGTCCAGTGAACCATTTAATTCCTTCCATGTAAGATTTATAAGAAGACATAAAAGTTATCATTAAGGAGAACTATCAACCAAATAATACCCTATCTCCCGTGTCCATGCCTTTGTACTAGTTGTCTATCAGGATCAGAATGTTCTCCCTCCTCATTTCAGTTTCTTAGTTTATCTGATTTCCTTCCAGACGCAGTTCAGATTCCTCCTTCTGCAGGCCTTTCCAGATCTCCACCCCTGGTTTCCAGCACCTTCTCTTCTGAGATTACCTTGCCATCCGTACATCTTGTATTTACCTGGCTATTTACAAAGTGTCTCTATCATTAGAATGTAAGCTCTTTGAGGGCAGGACTGATTTTGCCTTTCTTTATGTCTTCAGGGTTTAGAACAGTACTTGGTACATAGTAAATGATTATTAAGTGCTTGTTGACTAACTGGAAACTCCACCAAAGACGTGATGGGGAACCTTTGACAGCAGTCTTCAAATTTTGAAAGGCTGTTCTGTGGAACAGACTTGTTGTTTTTGTTCATTTTTCATTTTCAAAGAGGACCAATGACATCACAAGATGATGTTTTGACTTGCATGTGAATTGGATTAAAATGAGGCAGAATTTTGCAAAGTTCTCAGCCTCACTCTCTCTTCCTGAGTCATTGAAGTCCAGTGGCAAGAAAAAAGTCAGGACAACTGGAGATGGCCCAGGATGCAATAGATGACCATGACATCTTCAATGTCTGACCAAGCTCTAAGTGCTGCACAGCACCTACTTCAGCTGCCTTCATGGCCTTTTGGAACAAATTGTTCTCATCCACCCATTCTTCCAGGGGTGGGATAGAGTTTATTCTTATTCTAAGAAGCTACAGAGAATAGAAATAGGACTAACAAGCAGAAGTTACAGGTAGGAAAGTTTGGGCTGAAAAATAGGAAAAATTTCCTAATGGAGAAAGTAAAAAATGGGAGGGGTTTTAGTGAGGTTCCCTGTTATTGAAAGTGTTCATACAGAGGCTACATGTCTGCCAGACAGAAACATTATAAAGGAGATTCTACAAATGTGTAAGAGTTTGGACTCGAGGGTCTCTGAGGTTCCTCCCAACTCTAAGACTATTTAAGCTCTCACCTTTCAATGCAAAAGATACCACCTATTCAATTCCCTCCATATCATAACATTCCCTTCCGTATCCTAAAACTTAATATAGCTAACCTCCTAATCCCTACCCCCTTGCTTTTATAGTATATCTCAGTCTTCCTTATCAGAAGAGTGCCCATTCTTACCAATACGTTTCAGTGAAAATTCATGTGTGTGTTTATTTAGCGGTGAATTATGTACCTTCAGAGCCATAACTAGCAATTTTCACACCTGGGGGAAGTAGTACAAAACTTGCCTGGGGTAGGTAGTATGAACTACATCCTCAAATGCTGCTGGAGAGGATACCACCTGCTAGCTTCCTATTTTAACCCATTACTCTTGCTAACCAGATACTAAGTTCAGTTGCTTCTATGCTGAGTAAAGACTGAAAGTGCTGTCAGTGTTCTAAATATTGTTGTGCTGCTTAATTGTGTTCAACTCTTTGTGACTATGTGGACCATAGCACACCAATGCTGTTCATGGGGTTTTCTTGACATTGGGTAAAGGGCAGAGCCAAGATGTCAAAGTAAAGACAGGGACTCACCCGAAATCTCCCAAAATGCTCTCCAAACAACTTTAAGATAATAACTCAAGATGAATTCTGGAGTGGCAGAACCAAGAAATGGTTGGAGTGAAATAATTCTCCAGCCCAAGACAACTTATAATATTGTCAGAAAAGGTCTTTCTCACAGGGGTCAGAGTAGAATATAATCCAACACAGGCAATGCTCTGGCAAGCTTTCAGACTGGAAAAGAGTGCTTGTAATCACTTATAGACCAGAGTATAGGCAAGAAGCAATGACCACAGCTCTCCTTAGATCAGAGGTGGGGAACCTGTGACCCATGTGACCCTCTAGGTCCTCAAGTGTGTCCCTTTCATTGAATCCAAACTTCACAGAACAAAATTTATTTGGATTCTGTCAAAGAACTGCACTTGAGGATCTAGAGCGCCACATGTGGCTTCAAGGCCACAGGTTCCCCACCCTGCCTTAGATCATACCACCTCAGAAGAACTGAAAACTTACAAACCCCCAGAACTTGCTCTGAGAACAGCAGCACAAAAAACCTGAAGCTTTGGACAGTGCCCCCTCCACTGCAGGAGCAGAGCCCAACTTTAACATGAAGTTAAAAGTCAAGAAATAGGCTCCAAAAAAGAAAGTAACCATAGAAAGTTACTATGGGGACAGGAAGGTCAAAACATGAACTCACAAGAAAACAACAAAGTCAAGGCAGCTATATGAAAAGCCTCAAAGAAAAATGTGAAATGGTTTCAGGCCAAAAAAAAGAATTCCTCAAAGAGCTCAAAAAAGGATTTGAAAAATCAAAAAGGTTAAGTAGAGGAAAAATTGGGAAAAGAAATGAGTGATGCAAAAAAATCCTGGGGGAAAAAAGTCAACAGTTTGGTAAAGGAGGCACAAAAAATACTGACTAAAATAACACCTTAAAAAACAAAATTGTCCAAATGGTAAAAGAGACACAAAAAATTCACTGAAGAGAACTCCTTAAAAAGCAAACTTGGCCAAGTGGGAAAAAAGGTACAAAAATTCACTAAAGAAAAGAACTCTTTAAAAAGCAGAATTGACCAAATGAAAAGGATGTACAAAAGCTCACTGAAGAAAATCATTCCTTCAAAATTAAAATTAGGCAAGTGGAGGCTAATGACTCCATGAGACATCAAGAAACAAAAATCAAAAGAATGAATAAAAAGAAGAAAATTCAAAATATCTCATTGGAAAAACAACTTATCAGAGAAATAGATGGAGCAGAGATAATTTAAGAATTATTGGACTACCTGAAAACTATGATCAAAAAAGAGCTTCAACATCATATTTAAAGAAATTATTAAGGAAAACTACTCTGATATCCTAGAACCAGAGGGTAAAATAGAAACGGAAGGAACCGAATATTTACCACCTCAAAGAGATCCAAAAATGACCCTCAGGAGTATTATACCAAAATTCTAGAGTTCCCAGGAGAAAGTTTTGCAAGCAGCCAGAAGGCAAAGGATCTAGGTTTACAACCAAGAATCACCTACCCAACAAAACTGAGCATAATCCTTCTGGGTTGCGGTGGGGTGGGGGGGGCACTTGGGGAGACATGGATATATAATGAAGTAGAGGACTTTCAAGCATTCGTAATGAAAAGACTCCAGAGCTGGATAGAAAATTAGACTTTAAAATACAAGACTCAAGCATAAAAAGGAGGTTTCTTCGATAAAGGCCTCATTTCAAAAATATATAGAGAACTAAATCAAATTTATAAGAATTCAATTTATTCCCCAATTAATTGATGGTCAGAGGATATGAACAGGGAGTTTACAGACAAAAATCAAAGCTATCTATAATCACATAAAATGCTCTAAATCATTGTTGATTAGAGAAATACAAGTAAAACAACAATGAGGCACCACCTCACACCTATCAAATTGGCTAATATGACAGAAAAGGAAAATGACAAATGTTGGAGGGGATGTGTGAAAATTAGGACACTAAGGAATATTGGAGTTGTGAATTGATCCAACCATTCTGGAGAGCAATTTGGAACTATGCCAAAGGGCTACTAGGTCTATATCCTAGAGTTAAGAAAAAAGGAAAAGGACCTATATGTACAAAAATATTTATAGCAGCTCTTTTTTTGAAGGGATGCACATCAATTGGAGAATGGCTGAAGAAGTTGTGGTATGAGATTGTGACGGAAAACTCTTGTGCTATAAGAAATGATGAGCAGGATACTTTCGGAAAAACCTGGACTTACATGAACTGATGCAAAGTGAAATGAGCAGAACCAGAACATTGTACATAGTAACAGCAATACTGTATCATCAGCTGTGAATGGCTTAGCTCTTCTCAGCAATACAATGGTCCAAGACAATTCTGAAGGACTTATGATGAAAAATGCTATCTGCCTCCAGACAAAGAACTGATGGAGTCTGGAGGCAGATCAAAGCATACTTTTTTACTTTATTTTTCTTAGGGTTTTTTTGTTTGCATTTACTTTTATAAAATGACTAATAGGGAAGTATGTTTAGCATGATTGCATATGTATAACCTATATCAAATTATTTGCCTTCGCAATGAGGGGACTGGGGAGGGAGAGATGAAGAAAATTTGGAACTCAAAATTTAAAAAACAAAACAGTGTTGGAAATTGTTTTTACATGTAATTGGAAAAAATTAAGTATTTTAAGAAAGTGATTGTGGAGTAGTTTGCCATTTCCTCGTCCAGAGGATTGAGGGAAACAGAGGTTTGCCCAGGGTCACACGGTTCGCAAGTATCTGAAGCTGTATTTGAACTCAAGTCTTCCATACTCCAGACCCAGTGCTCTATCCACTGAGCCACCTAAATTTTTGTGCCCTTGGCCAAAGCCCCAGTCACCTTCCTTTAGTTCTCTGAAAGAGAATGTTGGAGTCAGAAAATAGAAAGCCAGCATCAATGCTGCTGAAATGTTTAGAGCTGTAGTGATAATTAATAGCAACTCACATTAGGGAGCTAACATAGTTCAGTAAGAAAAGCACTGGTTCTAGAGTCAAGGGACCTGAGTTCAAATCTTCCCTTTGCCATTTACTACACAAGGCCTGAAACAAGTCATTTAACCTCTCTTGGCCTCAGTTTCCCCATGTGTAAAATGACTAGGGGAGGGTTGGACTAGATGACCTCTAAGATTCCTTCTAGAGTTACTGTCTATCACAGTACTAGGCCCACAGTAAGCACATGATAAATGCTTATTTTATGTAGCCATGATCCTTGAGGTTTCACAAGCAGTCCATGAGAGTATTCTTCAAAATCTGAAGGGCTGCCCTCTGTAAAAGAGTGCATACTTATTCTGAGCAGCTCTGTGAGGTGAGTTGGATCACCATTACACCCATTTCACAGGAGACTAAACTGAGACTCAGAGTCACAGAACTAATAAGTGTTCGAGTAAGGCTAGGGACCAGAGCTCTCCTGGCTATAAGTCTTCTGGCTTTTTTCCCCACTGTATCACACTGTTTCTCATGCCCAGTCAAGAACAGAGTCATCTCTCTGAAGCCACGCTAGGCTTTTTATTTTGTGTAGAACACTTGGGGAGGGAAATGATAAAAGTAACTTTCTGTCAGAGGTATTATTTTCTCCCTCCTTGCTTATAGCTTGAAGGTAGGGAGGCAGTCTAATTGTAAGCTGCAGCATTGCCTCCTGAGCAATCACTGTCAATTCCCCCTCAACAAAATGAGTTTGATGAGAGTCTGGGCAGCCTGGGCACAGGAAGAGTGATTACTATGTTTTCACTACTGAAGACAATAACGTGTTTTCCTCCCTTGGGAGGAAAGCCTTTCATTCACTCTCAGGTGGATTTCTTATCATTTTACAAACTGCTTAGGTCGGCCTAACAGGTATGATGTTTAAGTGATTGTCAAAAGTTGGGCTCACCAAACCCAAGCGGATAAGACTAGGAAGTGTGCTCAGTTGGTTAGATTGGGCCGTGTTCTGGTCATTCTAGACATGGGGAATAGCTTGATGCTCGACAACTGGAGCACAGATTCAGATTTTGTATTACACCCGGGGTGAGGAACCTTTGGCCTCAAGGCCACATGTGGCCCTCTAGGTCCTTGGGTGTGGTCCTTTGACTGAGTCCAAGTTTTACAGTACAAATCCTTTTATTAAGGGGATTTATTCTATGAAAGTTGGATTCAGTCAAAGGGCCACACTTGAGGACCTAGAGGGCCACATGTGGCCTTGAGGCCACAGGTTCCCCATACTGCACAGTTACAGAATTTTAATTATAAATATATATGATATACATTTATGTTGTAACATATTATTATATATTATATTAGTTATAAATGTATATATTCTGTAAAATGATAGAATTTTAATGGAGCTTAGATATCATCTACTGAGGATGCTAAAGCCCAGAGAGGTACTCAAGGTCATACACTAGTGTCAGAATCAGAACTGGAACCCAGATCTTCTTACGCTAAGCCCAGAATCCTTTGCATTACAAAATGCAAGCAGCACCAGTCCCTAGACATAGGTGTGAATTTACTTTTTCTTGGCAAGTTCTGCCTTCACAGAGAGTGAAAGCCAGTAGGGTTAACAAGATAAAGGAGGGGGAAGAAGGAAGGACAGAAGGTTAAAGTACTTGTGTCTAAGTATAAACATCTGACAGCCTAATGACCAATTGTCCTTACTTGTTCCTCAGAGTAGCTCCCCTAAAGATCTCTTTGTTGTTCAGTCATTTCAGTCATCCAACTGAAATAATTGACCACCACCATCAAGACTAAATGACCTCTCAAATTCCTTTCTTCCCTGTCTATGATCCTATTGTGGAATCCATACTTTTTGCTCGTTATCCTTATTAGTTTGAATTAGTGGGGTTGTTACTGTTGAGTTCTTTTACTGACATTTGACCCTTTATGAATCCATTTGGGGTTTTCTTGGCAAAGATAGCGGAGTGGTTTTCATTTCTTTCTCCAGCTCATTTTACATATGAAGAAACTGAGGCAAACAGAGTTAAGTGACTTGCCCAGAGTCGCACAGCCATTAAGTGTCTGAGATTCAGATCTTCCTAACTCCAGGTCCAGTACTCTATCCTCCTTGCTATACAGCTGCCCATTAGTGAGATTACGAACCTCTGCCCTCCAGGCACCTTGTTAATGCTAAACTCCATGACCCCTGCAAATGATAGCCAGCTAGCTAGCTAGCTAGAGCTTTTAATGGGCAGTTATGTGGCAGGTACAGCAGGGGTGGGTGGAGGGCTACAAACAAAAGCAATCGAAATGGTCTCTGCCCTCAAAAAGCTCACATTCTAATATGGAAAGATAGCAAATGAAGGGAACTTGAAAGGGGTGGGGGAGATATACACTGTGGCCTGGCTGGAGATATCCAGAAAGTGCTGGGGAGGTCTGTAACCAAGCAAGAGAAGACCACAAGTAGCCTATCAAATACCAGAGTGGTTCCAGGGGCCTAGTACAATTCTCCAGTGGGGAAAGAATACAGATGGTAGCTTGAGTGGAGACAGTATAGCCTGAGATATCCAGGAAGTCAAAGCCTTTAAAAACCTTTCTATGGAAAGGCTCAAGCAAATATGCCAGACAGTGGAAGAACTTAAGAGAAGAGACTGTCCAACCTTGAGCTCAGAGCTTTACCGTTCCTTACCAGCCCAAGAACATTCCCTCTTCTGAGTCAAGCCAGGGATGCCAAAGCTATAGGAAGTCAACCAGGAATGGAGGACTCAGTATGTTGTTATTTCAAAACCTTACCACCCCATTCATACTTCGGGCCAAATGCTGTTTTGGGGCCATTTAGTGCAGAGCAGAGGGATGAAAAATTGCCCAAAGCCAGGAATGTGGATTAAAGGGGTACAATGTAAGCTAAAAAAAACAGGCTTGTGGTGATTTAGAGAATGCCTCAAGACTTTTCTTTCTTCAGGCTTTTCCCCCAACTGTGTAACTCACCTCTCCTCCAAAAGTCTCTTCCTTTCCTTTCCAAGATTTGCTTTCATTTTTTTTGAGCCTCTTGTTTCACTCCAGATGACCTTTCCCCTGCTGCCAGGGCTGTTCACACACCAATGACCACATATCAGGAATCTGCCTTTCTGCTTTTGGGAAACTCACAGTCATCAAGTCAACATCATTCGGCTGATTGGAGGGGAAGAGGAATCTGATACACTGAAGAAAGAAATCGTCCTGACTGTGAAAGTGGTGCAAGATCATTTCACCCAGATCAGAGACCTAGGAAGAGTCCTGTCCCCGGAGAGCAATCAATTTATATTAATGAGCCATCACTTTCAATAGCAATTGCTTGCAGGTGCTAAACCTGAAGCCAGATGAGCCTATATGAGGACCTTGGGAATTGTAGAACCATAGAATGCTAGGGCTGAAGAAGGTAGTGCATAGAAATGAGGATGATCTGGGTTCTGGGTTCAGAGTCCAAGAACTCGAGTTTGAAACCCAGATCTGTTGCCACTTATTAACTGTGTGGCCTTGGGTAAGTCACTTCTCCCCACTGGGGCCTCAGTTTCTTCATCTGTAAAATAAGAAGGTTGGCCTAGATGATGTCTAATCACCCTTTTAGATTTAAAACTATAATTTAATCCAATATCTTTATTTTTACAGATGTAAAGGTCCCTACAAGTTCTAAATCTATAATCCTTGGATTTAGCCCTAACTCTTCATTTTACAGATGAGGGCATTGAGGCACAAGGAGATTAAGAGGCTGTTATATAGCTATGTGTGGAGTTGTTCTTGGTTCCCCATCCAGTGACTTTCCTCTATGAATTTCTGTCTTTGTATTTCCCAGCACATAGTAGGTAGTGAATAAATTCTTGTTGACTAAAGGAATGAATGAGTAAGTATGTCAACGGCTGTTTATTCTTGTCAACCTTAACAAAGTAGCTATAGACAATTTGTTTCCTTATCTGATAGACTGTGCTTGCTCCATGCCAGGGCTGTTGGAAACCATAATGAATTAAGAGTGAAAGATTAATGCTGTTGGCTTGCTGTATTTATACACTCAACTTCCATGGAAACCCAGTAGGTAGTAAATCAGTCAAAAACCATTTTTAATAACTTCCAGTAAAACCCAATTTACTCATCTGCCAACCATGGAAAAGTTGATTGCTTTGTCAGAAGAGGCCTGTTCATCGTAGACCAATGTAATTGCCCTAGACATGAGAAATACAATTTCCCTACATTGGGTGGTGATGGTGAATTGAAAACAAGCCACAAAATGGCCTGGAAGCAACATGCCTGCTGTTAATAATAGTGTTAGATTACTCCATTTGTCACACACTCCTGATCTGTCCACCTTGGAGTCTGGCATCTTTCCTGCATGTTAAACAAGAGCCCTTGAGGGGTGGGAAATACCAATGGACCTGGAAAGGAAGGCCTGAAGAAAAGTATCTTTCCCAGGCTGTGGAAGGAATAAAATAAAAAATTTAAAAAAGGATAAAGTCATTTGGCCTAAACTTTATGTAGAGATATTAGCTTTGGGGCTGTTGTACACTGGCAGGAGTATTAGATATCTTGAGGGTTTTTTTTCTTTTTTTCTGCTCCATGCCCATCTAGCTCAATGCAGGGATTTATCAGATGGAAATGATACGGAAGCTTTCATTTCCACTTCAGCAATTTTTGTTATCTACAGTCTCTCATCATTTTCTGTCTTTTCTCTTCTTCAGCAACAAGCTGTTGGTGGCTGAGGAAATTCCAGATGGTCTTTGGCTGACCCAGGATGGAAGCATGCTTTTGTACAAGATGTATGGATTGGGAAGGCCTACACACATAACCTGGGAGAGGAGTAAAGGGCACTGTTTAACACATCATGTCTTTCCTGCTTTACTGCCTCTCAAAACTGTTTCCCTTTCAGGGCTGTACCACATCAGAGCAGGATGGCAAAATGGCGGCAGTTAGGCAGTTAGTTTCAGAGAAGAAATTACTGTGACAGTCACTCATTCAATAAGCTTTTATAAAGTGTTTACAGTTATCTCTTTCACATATCAGGGCTTAGGAGCACAGCACCCCCTGAAAACTGGAAAATGCATGTAAAATTTTTTGGTTCTACCTCCATACCAGAGAAGAAGTCTGAATTATTATGGTATTGGAAGACAAAATATTTTGATATTATACAATAACATACATTTATCTTTTGAGTTTCTAAACTTTTTCTGTGGCATCTGCTGGCCTCTGCATGTCATTGCGGCTTCCACAAAACTCCCCCAAAATTCCCATTTAATTTTTTATGCCAACCCATGATATATCAATGGAGAAAGTTGTGATGTAGAAGAGAATTGTACAAAGGGCTGAGGTCTTGTGATAAGCACTGGGAATACAAAGACAAAAAATAAAATGCCCCTATCTTCAAAAAGTTTATGTTCAGTTATAGAACTCCCTTTTTATTTGTGCTTTGGATAGTAGACCTGTCAAGCCATATCAGCAAATGTTAATTAAGTGTCTGCTATGTGCCAGACATAGTGGGTATGTGGGCGGATAGGTGGTGTGGACATCTAGGTGGTATAATAGATAGAGTGTCAGATCTGGAGTCAGGAAGACTCATCTTCCGGAGTTCAAATCCATCCTCAGACATTTACTAGCTGGCAAATCACTTAACCCTCTTTGCCTTAGTTTCCTCATTTGTAAAATGAGCTAGAGAAGGAAATGGCAAATCATTCCAATATCTTTGCCAAGAAACCCCCAAATGTGGTTACAAAGAGTTGGAAACAACTGAAAAAAACAACTAAACAACAACATGTGCCAAAGATACAAAGAAAAGCAAAAACTAAAAATAAAACAGTCCCTGGCCTCAAGGAGCTCACAATCCAATGGAGAAGATGACATGAACATTGTATATATACAATATAAATTGGAGAAAATTACTATTAGGGAAGGTACTAGTATTAAAGGGGAATCAGAAAAGGCTTCTTGTAGAAGGTGGGGTTTTAGATGAGCTGCCTATACCATGCCATTCTGAGGCAATTTCCAATTGCAGGTACTCCTGGTTAGGGGATGAAAGGTGTTAAGGCAGAGATGTCCACTTTTATGTATGAGGGAAATGTCCAAAGAGTAAGTCTTCATGGTCCAATGGTCCCAGAGTCAAGGGTGAGGAACCTGTGGCCTCGAGGCTACATGTGGCCCTCTAGATCCTCTGGTGTGGCCTTTTAACTGAGTCCAAGTCTTACAGAACAAATCCTTTTATTAAGGAGATTTGTTCTGTGAAGTTTGCATTCAGTCAAAGGGCCACACTTGAGGACCTAGAGGGCCACATGTGGCCTCAAGACTGCAGGTTCCCCACCCCTGTTTAATAAACCCAGACTATGTTCAGTTTGCTTTTACAGACCATAATGCGAGCAACTGTTCCTCAATCAACCAATCAAAAGAAGTTTCCTATGTGCCATCACCACCTTGACTACAGATTCCCCTGATATACTTGTCTATCATTTTCCTCCCAGTTAACCCCTCCCTTCATTTAACATGTCAAACAGAGGTCCTTTGGGGCACATTGGTCAGTATCCCCAATTTTGGACGACTTTTTCGTGGCTCGGGGAAGATCCAGCAGGCCCAGTATGACTTAGATAGATTTTCCTTCTCTTTGGACAAGTCACAGGATCATAGATTTATGATATGGGAGACCTTAGAGACCATCTAGTTCAATCTCTCATTTTACAAATGAAGAAACAAAGTCAAGAAAAATTAAGACCCACTTGACCAAGGTAATACAGTGTTAAAGCACAGAGCCAGGATTCAAACCAAGTTCTTTTCATTGCAACATGATGCCTCATTACTTTATGTTCAGGTCTAATACTCCCAGATAGAAGTAATTCCCAAGTCAGTTAATATAATAGTTCAGGAAGATAAAAATAGATGAGGGTCACCAGAAAGAAGATTAAAAGCACTTGGCAAAGAGGTTCCCTGAGGTCTCAAGAGCACTTTGCTAAAGTCTTAAAAACTACTCTTATAGTCTTCTGACTAAAGGAGACACAGCTAGATTCCAGATCAATCTATCTAGGGGCAAATTAACTAAAATTGCCCCAGGTCTGCCCCATACCATCTTTATTCAACAGTCCAAATGGGTGTTGTAGGAATGGGGAGGAGTATTAAAAAATTCCTCCTCAGTTCCACCAGTATCCTGATGTGTAATACCTTGGGTGGTTTGGAGCAACACAGTGTGAATTAAAGAATTTCAGTTCTACTCTAAACTTTGTGATTGGTTTAGGTGAACCTACAGTGACTGGGAACAGTCACATAGAAAAAAGATGCCCCATCTCCCCTAGCATTCAGGTTCCTCTTTGCTTAGAGTATTGTCTTGGACCCTGACAAAGAAAAGCATGGCTTAGGGCTTCCAAAATTTTAGCCTCTCTTATTGCATTATGTCCAAACTCATCTTATGTATTTGTGTAACACATAAGCAATTTTTGACAGTAAAATGAAAAGGAGAAAACAAGTTTAAAAAAATTCTGTGGAAGTAAAGAGAACTCCATCCAACCCATCAACTTTTGAGAGTTCTCCAAATCTCAGATTTACTACCTTCAGAGGCTCTCCTTAGGCATTACAGTGCAAACCTTATTCTCTGACTGTGTTTACTACATCCCCCGGTACCTCTTTATCAACAGTATTCAAACATTAACATAGTCCAGAATCCCTCACTTTCAAGTCAACAAACATTTATGAAGAAATTATTACAAAATCGCTCCACCTGAAGCCAAATTTCAGTTAAGAGATGACAGCAGAATTTGGGTTTGAGGAATCGAGGGTAATTGGGAGATAACAAATCGATCACATGTTTGGATGTGGTCTATTCCCATGAAGCCACCTGATTCCTATAATTTAGTATCTTATGGAATAGTTTAATAGCCTTTTTCTAGGAGATAAATAACGTCCCCTTTGTGCTATTCTAGAAGCAAGCAAAGGCCATGGCAGGGCCAGATACCTAGCAGTTTTTTCTGTGTTAGAGAAATGCGCTAAATTCAGCAACTTCAGGCAGCAGAGATTTATCATTGTGTCCACGAGGTCTACCAGCTGGCATAGGCAACACCTCTAATAGGTAAAACCACAGTCTTCATTGAAGTTCCAAGAATTGCCAGTCATCCACCATTTTGATCACCCTCGAAAACGTAAAAATCAGTGAACAACACATATTGAGTCACCTGCATGTGTGAAGCACTATACTAAAGAGGTATGTGACTAGGAACAAGGAAGGTTAAGTTCGGTCCCTGGATTCAAGGATTTTTATCGTTAAATAGGAAAGATAGTACAGAGGCACAACCCAACACACAGAAAACAACAGCTCAACAAATATCAACTGAGTGCCCACATACATATATGTGTATATATATGCATATATGTATATATGTATATATGTATGTGCATACACACACACACACACATGCTAAAGGCATTCCTGGTATAGTGAATACAGAGTTGATCTCAAAGCTATGAAGAGCTCGATTTAAGGCTCATCTCTGATACACACTACCAGTGTTAACCTGGGCAAAGCATTTCATCTCTCAGAGCCACCCATTAGTTCCCCATGCTAATGAGATTCCAGGTCTGATCCCTAACCCTGTGTGTACATTCTAGTGATTGAGGATACAGAGATGACAAAGTAATACTAATGACAATAGTGCCTGTACTCAAGGAATTTATACCCTATTATGCCAATATATAAGGATATGGTTTAAAAGCATAGATATATAACCTAGAGGACTAGGAAACCATTTTGAAACCTTGATGGCTATATAAATATGGATTGTTATTTTTTATTACAAATATTTCAAACTGAAGTCACTTGCATTGTTACCATAATCAAAGTATTATGATTATCATCATCATCATCATCTTAGATACCTACATAAAGCTTTAAAGTTTTAAAAGTATTTTTACACACATCTTATTTGTTCTTTACAATAGCATGATAAATTAAGCACTACAGGTATTATCATGCCCATTTTAGAGAAGAAAACATTGAGACTTAATAGATTCAATAATTTCTCCATAGTAACACAACTACTAAGGGCTGTCAAGGGGAGGATGTAACCCTAGGTCTTTCATAAATCCAAGTTGAGCTAATTTTCCATTCCAACATAGTACTTCATTGTCTCTTTGTGCTAAGAAATAAATAATTGAATCAATAAATCTGGAAAAGAAAACAAAGATAGCAATAATGCAAATATATGAACAAACATGGAATATGAGTTTGAGACTACTATCTGAATGATGAAATTGTCATTAAGTCAAGAAATTAACTTTTCTACTTCTGGCAGAGAGAAAACTTCAGCTCATGTCTGGTAAATTGAAGTTGCCCATCACTATGGTATCATGCCTCTATAACACACATATTTCCCAGACTCTTCATCTATTTCTTTTTTAGTCCTGGGAGTCTATAGTAATACTCTCAAAATGACAGCAATATCTGCTTTTCTTTGTTGAATTTCACCTGTTGGGTTCCTGGATTTCCTCGAATGAGTATATCTTCTCAGTGATGCATGTACAATCCTATCCTAATATACACATGCCTTATATCTACTATCCTATTCTATTTTAATAAAGTGTACCCTTCCAAAGCCATAATGAGTCTAGGAGTCTTATGTCCATGAGATCTAATTTGCCTCCTTGCATTAGATTCTTTAGCTTACTATGTACATTTCCTGTACATCATCCATTTGTGTAGAGACATCTGAGGTTGTGGGTTTTATTGTCAGATTTTTTCCTTGGGTGTTGTTTTGTAAATTACCAGGCCTCTCTATTACTATTCTTCCCATTTTCTAACTAATTCTATTTATGATCTCTAGCTTGGTAGATATATGAAGTCATATATATGAATGTGCCAGTGGTCTAATATCATGGCAGCTCTGACTACCTCCACCTGCTTTCATCTATAAAGAAGAAGAAGGTAAGATCCTCCCAAATATAGACTAAGTGGTAGTCTACTGATTGGAGGGAACCTGTAAGTAATCATCTCTGTCTTTGTCACTCTCTGTCTCTGTCTGTCTGTCTGTCTCTTTCTCTCCTCCATCAGTGACTTCCATGGCAAATGCATCTAGTTTACAGGTCATATTTTATCAGCACAGCAAGCTCACCCTAGTATCTAAAAATCAAGCTGTGTTTGATGGTGTACATAAGGAGATGGCCAACAATAGGGTGCTTGATGGGAGGCTGAATAGAGTGTTGATTGTGTGGGCTTTTTTTTCCCCAGTTAGATTGGCTATGCAAAACAGAACCCACTGTGAAACTCCAAAAAAGGGATTGAAGAGGATAAGGAAAAGAGAATTAAACATTTTAAGGTACTTTGGAGCTTCCCCAATCCCCTTAACAATTCTCTTGATTTTTCTTAGTACTGTTTCTTCTGATCTTTTCCTCACACATGCTTCCCATTTTCCCCAAAAGACAGAAGCTTGGGTGACAAGAGATAGTAAAATATCCAAAATAGATTGTTTACTCTGCTCATCATTTTCATTGAACAATCATTTATCATATCTTTATCATCAGTATTATTATTCATTATAATTCACATTTATATAGTACATTACAATCCACCAAGTTCTTTTTTCTCACACTATTACAAGATAGACAATACAAGCATTAACATCCCTATTCCACAAATAAGGAAACAGAGACCTAGAAAGACAAAGTGACTCATCTAAACTGACATAGCCTTAAAGTAATAGAGCCAGAACATAGAACCAGGTCATCTAATGGCTATGATTTTTATAGAAATGAACATGATGAGCATGGGATCATAATTCAAGTCTCATAGGACCATAGATCTAGAGCAAGAAGAAGCCTCAAAGGCCATCTAGCCCCCTCATTTTACAGGTGAGTAAACTAAGGCCCACAGAGTTGAAGTGACTTCCCCAAGTTCAAATAACTAATAGGCATGAGATGCAGAATTTGAACCCAGATGCTCTGACTTTAGAGAAAATGTCCTTTCAACTGTAATACACTATGATGATGATGGTGGACATTTGTACACTGCTTTAAAGTTTGCAAAGTGATTTACATATACTTTAATAGCTTAAACCTACAATAAGACTTTTGGTACACCCTGTATATTATCTCATTTGAGACTTATAGTATATGTCATAAGACTTGGTGTGCCCATTTTATAGGTGAGGAAACTGATATTCAGAGAAGGAAGTAAAGTGATGGGAAAGACCTAAAACATTGCAATCAGAAATCTGGCCTCACAGGGCATATAGCCTTCTACTACTAATGGGAGTGGATGGAATCCCGTGTAATGAATTCAACTTCTAATTAAAGTTCTCACGTATGGAGCCATTATCCTACCATCAAAACTTGGAAGTTACAACAGAAGACAAGGCATCACACCCTCCATGTTCCTGCCATTTGCTCTACTGACAATCACGCACTCTCCTTCACCTCTACTTTTCACCTCACTCATGGCTTAGTAATCAAGTCAGCATCACTATTACTACTGGGAACAATAGCTTCAATGCTATTGCCCTATGGCTCCATTCATAATTGAAAGAAATGCTAGGTTTCAGTTAGAGGTTAATGAAAATAAAGATGTCCTCATTCTCCCTGAAATCTATCCACAGACCCTTAGGAAGTCCATGGATCCCAGATTAAGAACCTCTGCTCTATACCATCTCCTAGAGTTATCAGTGCCATGGATTTAATTATCATTTTTATTTCTATTACTCTCAAATCTATGTATCTTGTCATCATTGTCTCTCTCCTGAGCCCTAATCCCACCTCTCTAACTGCCTGTTAGACATCTCCAACTAGATGTCCCATAGGCATCTCAAATGCAAACTCATTAACTTTCTCCCTAAATATACCCCTCTTCCAAATGTCCCTATTTCTGTTGAGGGACCCACCATTCTTCCAGTTACCTGAGTCTATAACCTAGGAGTTATTTTTGACTCCTTATTTTTATTTGATTTTGAGTTATTTTTTATTTTTGATTAGCACTTACCCTCTATATCTAATCAATTTCCCAGTTTTGTCAATGTTACAACCTCCTCATCACTTGTATTTCTCCCCTTCTCTCTACTCACACAGCCATTACCCTTGAGACTGAACTACTACCACAGACTTCTAATTGGTCTCCCAGCCTCAAATTTCTCCCCATTCTAATATATCCTCCATTCAATCACCAAAGTGAGTTTCCCAAAGGCAGATCTGATGATGTCACCCTCCTACTCAATAAACTCTAGTGGCTTCCTATTACCTCCAAGATCTAATATAAAATCTTCTGTTGGTCATTTAAAGCTCTCTACAACCTTCCTACTTTTCCTGGCCTTTGTCCTATTCTTCCATCTCCCTAATTTATGCATTTTCACTGTTTGTCCTTCATGTCTAGAATTTTCTCCTTTCTTAGCTCTGCATCCTAGGATTCTTGGCTTCCTTCAAAACTCAGATCAAGTCCCACCTTATACAGGAGGACTTTCCCAGGCTCCTTCTCCTCCCAAAATTGATATTCTTAAAGGACTACTCTTACCAAGAATTTTCATCAGCTTTCTTTTTCTTTTTCCCCCTTTTAAATATTTTATTTTTTCCAATTATATGTAAAGACAATTTTTAGCATTCATTTTTAAATAAAATTCTGAGTTCCAAATTTTCTTTTTTTCTTCCTCCCCTCCTACCTAAGATGATAAACAATTTAATATAGGTTATATGTGTGCAATCATGTAAAACATATTTCCATATTAGTCATGTTGTGAAAGAAGAAATATAACAAAAGGGAAAATATCATGAAAAAATAAAGAAAATGAAAATAGTATGCTTCAATCTGCATTCAGATTCCATCAGTTCTTTGTCAGGAGGTGAATAGCATTTTCCACCATGAGTCTTTTGGAATTGTTTTAAGTCACTGTATTGCTGAGAACAGAAATATTGTTAAGATGATCAGCTGTGAATGATTTTGCTATTCTCAACAATATTCATTGTATAATGTTGCTATTACTGTATAAAATGTTTGTTGTTCTACTATACTTCACTTTGCATCAGTTCATGTTAAGTCTTTCTAGGTTTTTCTGAACTCTGCCTGCTCATCATTCCTTATAGCACAATAATATTCCATCACAATCATAAACTGGATTTCTCCACTTCTTAGTGTCACTCCCCTGAATTCATTTTCTATTTATTTTGTTTCTATCCTGCCTTTATTTATTTACAAACATATTGTTTCCCCTCAGTAGAACAGAAACTCCTTGAGGACAGGGACAATTTCATTTTTGTCTTTGTATCTACAGTGCCTAACAGAATTCCTGGAACGTAGTTGGTGCCTAATATTGTTTGCCCTTCATTTTGAAGAAGACCAATAACATTCCAGATGACATCTTGACTTGAAAACGGATTGGATTTAAGTGAGGTAGAGTTGCACAAAAATGTCAGTCTTACTCTCTCTTCCATAATCATAGAAGACCAGCAGCAAAGACAAAAGTCAGGACAATTGGCAGTGTCTCAGGATGCAGCAGATATTCTTTGATGTCTGAGCAAGCTCTAAGGGTTGGCTTCAGCCACCTTCATGTCCATTGGCATAAATCATTCTCATCCGCCCATTCCTCCAGGGAAAGTTTTCACATGCTCAGGCTAGACTAGCTTACCAATGGGTTTGAGGCCTATTGGTTACCCTTGACTGTCTGCTGAGCTGGTTTTACTGGGATGTGGCCACTGCACATGCTACAGCTTCTTGGAGCTACAAGTGAGGGTTAGGGAACAGTTGGACAACATAAGCTGATGAGTAGCACTGAAAAGGGCTCAGAAAACCCTCACCCCAGAGGTGCTAGTCACCTTAAACACTCCTTACACCTAAGACGCTTCATAAATGTTTATTGATTTATCAATTCATAATATAATTGCACTAAAACCCCCAGATATTTTTCCAAACACCTTTCTAATTATGCTCTACCCATCTTGTACTTTTGAGTAGGATTTTTAAAAATTCAGATGAAAGATTACATTTGTTCCTATTAAATCTCATCTTATTTTATTCAGCTCAGTGGTCTAGCCTGTTAAAAACTTTTCAGGTCCCAACTCTGTCATCTGGTGTGCTCGCTAATCTTCCTAGCTTTTTATAGTATGTAAATACGATATCTCCCTGTACAGAATATAAGCTCATTGAGGGAAGGAACTGTATATAATGAGTTCTTAATAAATGCTTGATTTATAATTATTTATAATTATATAATTTATGCAACTTACATCATATTAAATGATTAATCTATGCCTTTATCCAAGTCATTTAATAAGCAAATTTTAAACAGCACAAGGCCAAGAGCTAGATGCCCTTAATTGACTGAGTTTGTGCACTTGATGGAAAAGCAATGTTACTGGATACCTAAGAAGTGACTGACTACTCACTATATGGCATAGAAAGAGAGAAAACAATTGAGACCCAAAGTTGTCATCCTTTAACTTTTAAGTAATACAAATCAGAAAGAGAAAAAAGTAGCTGTTATCCAGATGCCCATAAGCTAACCATGTTCTGTTAAGCCTTTTATCAAAAGTATAAGTCGTTAACTCTTCTGTAACCATGGAAACCTGACAATCAAAATACGAAATGCTTGAGATTTTGAGATGGAGGTATTTTGGAGCACTATAATTTTGTCTTTGGTGTCTTTTGTAAAGCCTACAGTTTCATATCTCAGCCACAATTTTATCAGAAAGCTGTAACTTCATTATTTCCTCCCAGCTTGCTGCAATCTCCCTGCATATGATATATAAACCAGGATTAATGGTTTATGATGGGTTAACAGATCTGCCTGACACAGTATGGCTGTGCATGACTGATCCTCCAAAGGTACCATTGGATGAGTCTGTAATTAGGACACAGTCTAGGAAAATTACCAGGCCTGCATGCACTATCCCATTAATTAATGGTAAATGACACCTTAAAAAAATATTTGTTCCCAGACCATCTGCTCTGGGCCATGGCAGACCTGCACCAGGGGTGAGGTGGAGTACATGAAGAATAAGCAGGCCTGCAGGGCATGTGTGCAGGAATTCCCAGCTTGACACCAGGGTGTATGGCACTAAAAGCAGGGCAATGCAGATATTGGAAGGACAAACCAAATGCATCCCCTGGAATGAGACGCCACCAACATCAGCTCTCCTCAGCCAAGCAGGCAAGTCTGCATGTGGAAGGAAAGACCGACCGAGACTATGACTTGCCTACATTCCCATCCCTTCACCTTTCCTATAAACAGTGTAGCCTAATGAATATGGTCCTAGTCTTGAAGTCATAGAGAAGACCTGGTTCCAAACATTAATGAAGCATTAACGTGACCATCAGTAAGACACTTTACCTCCTTAAGCCTCAGTTTCCTCATCTGTAAAATCAGGATAAAGAGACTTCTAGTACCTTAATTCCAGTTTTATTGTGAAAATATAACAATATAAAGCGTGCAAAAAACTTTGAAAACCTTAAAGTGGTAGAATTTCAAATTACCCAAAGTATCTATTCCTCATACTGTTTGTTGCATTGACAATCCCCATGTACTCTACTGCAGGCAAATCTAATTACAGACTCTCAAAGCTAGAGAAGATATTAGACATCGTACAATATGGCAGTCAATAAACATTTATTAAGGACTGTGTGGGATATTTGGCCCTCACCAAATAATATTAATAAGGAGCCATCTCAAGGTGGGAACAGAAATTGAATTTTATTCAATTCTCGTGAGAATAGGGCGTCCTCTGCCAGCACAGAACAGAACCAGCAAGGGAGGCAAAGTACAAGGGGCAAAGCATCAATAATTATGCCTAAGGCAAGAGAATTCCCACCCACCTCTGACTCTTCTCACCATTGGCTGGGAGGCGGGCTTACAATCTGAGCATGAAAAACTAGACAAAGAACCGGGAAATCAAGGCACAAACACTCCAATTCCCATTTCCTTAGTTAACGATTACAACTGAGGTGACATCTACAAATCTGAAGAAGGAGAATAGCATAAGGGGAGGGGGAGACCCTCTCCATTCTTCTACAGTACTTTTACAGTAAAGGAAAGTAGGTCACAGTGACCCTATTGTTACTGAGCAAATCTTTAAAACAGAACCAGAAGAAAGAACAAAAAGTTTCAGGGTAAACTTTCCCAGAGGCTGAGCAATCAGACTCTCACAGCCTCAGCAGAATTTTCCACTTCCCTATTTCCCTATTTCTTGATTTTTAAACATTTCTTAGAATAGATATAGACATATATTTATGCATATTTTCCCTGTGAAGTCTTCACATTTTATTTACCTCACGCAAGTACCTACTTGGTCTCTGTGTTCAAATAAGAATATAACCAAGGAGGTTAAAGATCAAAAAAAAATTCTCCCATACATCAAAATATTTATAATAGAAATTGATGCGGTAGCAAAGAACTGCAAACAAAATGGATGATCATTGACTGGGGAATGTTTAAAGGAAATAGAGTGCATGAATGTAATGGAATATTACTGCACTGTAAGAAATGACAAACATGAAAATTCAGAGAAGCATGGGAAAATATATAAACTGATACAAAGTAAAACAAGGAAAATCAGGAAAACAATACATACAATGATTGTAGCAATGTAAACTGGAAGAACAAAATAAAGAAATCAAAGCGTGATGAAGCTTAACCCAGGAAGAGTTAAGAAAATGCACCCCTCCTCACTCTTTGTGAAGATGTGGAATGCTGCATATACTGTCAGCCACAATTGATATGTTGATTGGTTTTGCTAAATTGCTTTTTCCCCCTTCTTTCTTTTAAATCTTTGTTTTAAGGATGGCTTACTAGGCAGGCGAAGGAGTAGAAATATGTTCAGAAATGAAGGTGACATAAAGGCGAAAGCTATAAAAACAGTGAGATTAAAGAAGACTTTCAAGGGAGGCAGTTTTGTACTACAACTTACAAGGAAGTTGCAGACTCTTGATGGAGGTATGGCAGTAGGTAATTCTTGCTTCAGAGCAATAGAGGAGTAAAGCAGTGGGTTGGGAAGTGAGAATTTAATAGTGGTGACCCTAACGAGTAGCTCTCTGCCACTTTATATTGTGGTCTATTTCTCCCACTGATGTAGATGGCTGGCTTTTCATTTTTTATTTAGTGGCTTCCTTGCCCTTTGCAGTTATATAACCATACAGAACAGCTCCACTGTTGAGCACTGGTGACATCATTATTTCAAGGCATGGACAAAATGTGCTGTCTCTGAAGTTTCTTTTTGGCAGGATGTCCTAACCCACCCTAAGCATGGAGTTTAAGAATCAATCAGAGTGAGCACATGCATCCCAAGGCTCTGACTGGCCTTGATGTCACTTCCCTGAGACAAGAGAGACTTTCTTCTGAAATCAGGAAGCAATTGAATCTCCAGATGGAAGAGAAATGTGGTCAGTGTCTGCCACGCTGTTCTGACATTCTGTTTCGGACAGAATCCATCTCCACATGACAGCTCCATAGGGTCTGGTGTTTGTTCAGTTAGTTGATTCTTTTAGTTTGAAAATGTCATTCACAATATGTTACAAGTACAGTATCTGAGTCATTGACCAGCCTCTGACCTAATATCTACATGGTAAATGAACCACATATATTTACATGCCCAGAGAGCAAAGAAGGCTGGGGTTTATTCATCTGGATATATTTGAACTCTTTAGGAAGGATGATTTGACATTTCATAGAAACACAGAATGTCAGAGTTGAGAAGAAACTTTAGAGATCATGTAGTCTAAATCTCTAATTTTTAAGTTAAGGAATATGATTCAGTCAAAGTTACCCAGCTAGCCAGTGGCAGAACCAAGATTAGAATTTGAAGGCTCCTCCGTTAAGGTATATTTGGGGAGCTTTCCAGAAAAGTTAAACATGAGTAAACAAAGTAAACCATAAGCTCCTTGAGAAAAGGAATTGTCTTTTGTTTTGGTCTTTGTATCTCCTATACTTAGCATAGTATAGATTGCTTCCTGGATTGGATACCTATCTATGTTTGAGGCGGGGGAGGGAGGGGCATCTTGACAATCTCCACATGCCCTGGGATACTCTTCTCTTTATCAATCAGTCCTAGAGAGACAGGATGAAGTCTTCCCAAAAAATGGGCAAATTCCCATAATCACAAAGCATTAGGTAGAGTTTCCTAGGGGTGATGAGTTCTGGTTACTCTCTGGAGTAGGCCAACCCTGGACCACATAAGAAAAAATGTTTATAAGAAAGGTAAAATAATACATGAAATATTTGAGTAGCCTGCCAGTTGCAAAGAGATTGTGTTCCAAAAATTTGATTTTAAGTTGGTCTGGAACTCAGAATGCTTTTTCTCATATAAACAGTGTCATGGAATATGGTAGCATTTCTAGACTAGCCCACAAAAGCCTATTTCGCCAGTAACATAACTGCATTATAGTACTAGCAAAGGAATAACAATGGCATAGAAGACTAAGTAACATATTCCACTGAAAATTCTGGTTCAACCTCTGTTTTGATCTTGGGCAAATCACCTCACCCCTAAGGGTTTTAAATTTCCCTGTAAATTGAACAAGTAGGTCAACATGATCTTTTAGGCCCTTCCAGCTTTGAAATACTATGATGATTCCATGATCATAAGCTTCCTTTGACTCCACCCTTCTTGTTGTTAATAGCCCCTACAAGGTCAATCTTTGAATCAATAAATCTGATAGTTATGGCTCTAGCAGAGACCAATGTCTTCCTGATGGGTGTGTGCGTGTGTGTGTGTGTGTGTGTGTGTGTGTGTGTGTGTGTGTGTGGTGTGCCTTTACCCATATACTTAAAAGACTGGTTCCCTCAAAGGAGAAGGAAATCTTAGACTAGATGGTTGCCTTGCTTTGATATATTGTTATAAGGCCTCAAACTATGACTACATTGATGTATTTCAATATGGAGTCTGGTTTGTCATCTTTATGACCACTGTTGTGGTGTGATTCAGGCTATTCTCCTAGCACTGGTGAGACCATTTAAGGAGAACTTGCTGGGAAAACCCATGTCTAGGAGGGTGCTGGAGCCAGCTTATAGAGACTCTTTGAGCTGATTGTTAAATTTTAAGTGTGAGTTTTTATACCTTAGTAAATGGCAAACACTACAAACTGGGAATTGATTAATTTTTTGATGATGGTCTAGATTTAACAAAGTAACAGAGAAAATGTTAATGATGCAAATTAAGCTTTAAAGTATGTCACGTGTACATGGGGGAAGGGGCAGTTGACTGTTAAACATTCACCAGAGTACCGCTACCCATATCCAGATTAATTGGCTACTATTCTGTATACCCACACAGTTTTGCATGCTTTTTGCTTTTCTTTCACATCTACACCAAGATTAAAAGATCACCTCCTGTTTCCCCAGTTATAACTTCAAAATTAAAAGCTCATCTGAGCCCAAATAGCCTTAAAGCACTTGGGATCTTAACCTGTTACTCAACCTTGAGCCAATAAGGAAGTATTCTAGCCCCATACGCTTATGCCCCTCAGCTAATTACTATACTCGAAGATCTCAAAGAATAGATCTGGAAGTAGAAGGAGCTGGTTCCCCAGAAAACACAATCATGAAACTCCTAACAAGTGGTCCCTCTGTTGACAGCCCATTCATGGTACCTATATTGTCCATTCCTTCTTAAAAATTTGCTACAGAGGATCTATCCAACAGGCTGGAGACTTGCCTCCAATTTTTCTCACCATCAGGAACTTCAGCACCATTACATTTGGTTGTAGTTTTGTATGTTCTGCTCTCTGCCACCACTTCAATAAATTTTTAAAGAATATCTTCTAATAAAAGTCTTTAGGGGGAAGGAAGTCTTGTGGACAGGTTTCCTCCTTTTCTTCTCAAGAGCACAGATGCTGAGTTACCACAGTTGCTTATTTGGAGAGACATTTGCCACCAAATGCAGTAATTGAAAGGAATAAGAGAAAGTAATCATTTCTACATTAAACAAACAAACGAAAACAAAAGAAAAACCTCCCCAAAGCCCTCATTCCAATTGCTTCAGTGACTCTAATTTTTATGTGGTCATATAGCAGGGTCCAGTGACCAAAGTGTTATCTCCCTCTATAATTCTTTCCTGACCACCAAAGGCCAAAAGTGATCTCTTGCTCCCTCCTCTGAACTCCTATAGTACTTTGGTTGCAGCAACCATATGGTATTTATGATTATAAGATAATTAATTGTTAGAGATGGAAGGAACCTAAGAGACCATCTGGCTCAATCTCTCTTTTTTCAAAGTTGCAGAAATTGAGACCCATCTAGAGAACAAGTCAGTGGCTTGTATTGTAGATATTTTTGTATGTGAGTAGTGAGTACATTCTGGCCCACTATCCAAAGGCAAGATGGCCACAATCTGCTCTGAGGGTTCTATATTACCCTGGGGCTTTAGTATAGTGTACTGGTCTCTTCCTTAATGCCATCGGCTCAAGCCCCCATTGGCTGGGTTCCTTCCATTGTTAGGGGGTCAATGACCAGCACTGTGTTTCATTTAATTATTTAACAACGGGTCACTTTTATAAATGGATATCTTCTGACTGTATGGAGATGTTTTACACGATTGCATATGTATAACCTATATCTGGTTGCTTACTGTCTCACTGATGGGGGAGTGAAGCAGGGATAGAATTTGGAACTCAAAAGTTTATTTAAAACGTTAAAAATTGTTTTAATATGTAATTGGGGAAAAATAAAATATATTAAATTTTTAATGGATATTTTCTTCAAAGATATAGCAAGCACAAAGTTCAGATATTTTCCCTCCAATACTGTGGGGGCCTACTCTCCCCTATATCACTTCAGTTTCTGGGAGAGAAAACTCAGCTTAATTCAGTTCCTACACAGCACTGATCCCACAAGCTCATGTCCATATGCACTTATCTGAATGAGTCCATAATTCAGTTCCTACTATTAGCCTGGGTCTCAAATGTCACTCCATTAGTCATTCCCTGCTTCTCATATCATCAACATTATACACCCTGGGATGCCAGGATGCAGAGTTGCCCTCTGGACCCTTGTAAATTCTCAAGGTTCTCTCTCTATTCACCTAGAACAGTGAAGAGCAATAAAGGCATTGTGAACTCACAGTCAAGGCATTTTCACTCACTAGATGCCTTAAGTGGAGTCACTGAGATCCAGGAAAAATCAACCACTTACTGTGTGACCCTGGGCAAGGCACTTAACCTCTGCCTCAGTTTCCTCATAGCACCTATCTTCCAGGGTTATCATGAAGACCAAATGAGCTCATATTTGCAAACCTTAAAGCACTACATAAATGCGAGCTATCATCATCATATGAATGTAAGATGATTATAGTACAAAAGAATTATGACGGTTTGTGGGATTCAGATGAAGAAAAATGTGAATTGACAATATGTCACTTTTCTAGATAAAATTGCTACCAGTCGTAAATAGCATGGGGAGGGGGCCAAGTTCTCCCTAACAGTTCACATACTTAAAGTTAATAACCAAGAACCGCTCACCCTCCTTCTCTCTCAGTGAGTTTGCCTCCTTCTTACAGGGGCACAAAGCTGTTATTGATGGCTTTCTTTTATAGGTCATGGCTCCCTGTGACTGCCTCAGTGTGTTTGTCCCTGAAGCCTTGGAAGCTGAAACAGTGAAAAAGAGTTTGGCAGGGTGAGTGGGGATGTGACAAAAGCATTTCGCCCTTGTTTCAAGCTTTATTTTGCTGTTACTTCCTTCTCCCCATCCTTCAAAGAAGCTGGAAGGCTGAGTATGCTAGCACAGTCTTGAGGCCAAAGAACTCTCCCAAGGTTTGATCCCATCCTACCCCCTATCCCTATCATCAAATACAGTTCAAGGATGGATGGAATCCTCCCATCTGCTGAATTCTACAGGAGGGAAAGCAGGAGCTGTTTCTGCCTATGATCTGGGAAGGGCATGTCCCTGGCATAAGTCTGGAACTGGAACCGGAACTGGAACTGGAAAAGGAAAAGTCTAGCTGCCTAGAATGGTTGTTTATTCCTACCTGAAAAAACATACGCGCGTGTGTGTGTGTGTGTGTGTGTGTGTGTGTGTGTGTGTGTGTGTGTATTCCTACAAGGGAGTCACTGAGTGAGTGAAAGTGGCTTTGAATCAGGCTTCTGAAATTTACTAGTTGATATGTTTTTTGGACAGTGAAATCACATGTTGCAATGGAAATCTCGAGTCAGAAAACTTGGGTTCAAATCTTACCTCTGATGCCTACTACTTGTGTAACCATGGAGAAATCACCTTCTCTCTCAGGACCTGTTTCCTCATCTGTAATATGACACGGTGGGGCTGGGCTGTCTCTGAGGGACCTCTCTAGCTCTAGACCAGTGATCTCACCCAGCCTCTGATTCCCCATTAGTACCTACTTCATGGTGTTATTGCAGGCTTCAAATGAGATAAAGCTTGTCAAGCACTTCAACCTGTATAAATATCAGTCAGCCAACCCAGCCGTGATGTGGTGGGAAGAGAGGGAGGGTTTATTATTATTGAATTCTTTACCCAGGAAGTTGTTTGGCAGAACAAACTTGCAAGCTGACCTCGTTCCAAAAGGCGAGGTAGCTAGGTCAGATGGGAACTTGAAGCCAAGACTTTGGTTTCAAAAAAATTAATCTGGGAGAAACTGTCAGGCTGCTGTAAAGCTGTCTTTTGGAGCCGATGCTAATGTTTGCTAAGCGGCTTAGTTCTATTATGCTTGATCTCCTTCCCCTCTTCCTCTCTCAGCTCCCTGGTCTATCCTCATGACAAACCCTCCTCCCATAACGATGCCGATGCCAAGATATTTCTAATCAAACTGCTAACATCTGAGCTTTGGGAATGAGACACTCATGGAGAAGGCTGGTGGTGGAGAATTTATGAATGGAACACACCTCATTCTGAACCATGTGCTTAACACAAGGGAGATGCTATTTACTATTCTTCCTTTCCTCTTCTTTTTGTTGTTCACTTGTGTCCAACTCTTCATGACCCTGTGGAACATACTGTCCATGGGGTTTTCTTGGAAAAAATACTGGAGTGGCTTGCCATTTCTTTCTCCTGTGGACTAAGGCAAACAGAGGTTAAATGACTTGCCCAGGGATACACAGCTAGTAAATATCTGCAGGATTTAAAGTCAGGTCGTCCTGACTCCAAACCTGGTGCTCAATCCACTGAACTACCTAGTTGCCTCCTAGGCAAACAGAGGTTAAGTGACTTGCCCAAGGTCACACAGCTAGTAAGTCTCTGAGGGATTTGAATTCAGGTCTTCCTGACTCCAGATACAGTGCCCTATCCACTGAGCCACCTAGCTGCCTCCTGGGCAAACAGATGTTAGATGACTTGCCCAGGGTCACAAGCTAGTAAGAGTCTGAGCCAGATCTGATCTCAGGTCCTCCTGACTCCAAGTCCAGTGCTCTATCCACTGAAACACCTAGCTTCCTCTAGTTCTCTCATCCTAGCTGTTGGCATTAGCTTTCCTGAAAAGCTCTAAGTTTAGGACATTGATGTATTCCTGCTCATTGTGTTTGCTCAGACAGGTCAGGGGGAAGTCAGACAAGTGATAAGGAAATTGATGTCTCTTTGACCAAGACTTGGGTGATCCAAGTCACCTACCCCAAGATGCTCATTATAATATAATCTCGATTCTCATTGTAATCTTCATTTTCTCATTAATTGCTAGCCAAGAAGAGTTGATTGCCACCTTCAGGAACATCTACTCTTCCAGGGGTATATAAACTGTGAGCCCACCACGATGAGGGATCTTTGCTGTAAGAGAGACAGCCAGATGACCTCTTTTATTAATAAACATGCTAGCCTTATTAATTAAATTATTAAACTACCCAGAAACTATGTCTCTTGTACTTTTTAAACACCACATGTTAGCACTGGAAGGGACATTAGGGACCATTTAGTATAAGCTTTTCATTTTACAGATGAGATAGCTAAAGCCTAGAGAGGGGAACGTCATTCTTCTACTCAAAAATCTTCAGTGTCTATAGGAAAAAAACAAACAAACAAACAAACTTTACTTGACTTCTACAATCTGGTTTACCCTCTGGCTTCTTGGCCAAATTTGATACTCCTTCCTTTTAGAAATGCTACATTGAAGTCTAAGTAAACTTTAATTCCTTGACAAAACTTGATTCTCCATCCCATATCTTCCTACATTTGCACTAACCATTCCCCATTATCCAGAACTCTGCCTTTCAGAGCCCTTGATTTCTTAAAGGGTCTGCTGAGGGTCTACCTCCTATGCAAAGACTTCTTTTATTTTTCCAGTTGTTGGTACTCTCAATCACTTCAATTTTTTTTGTACTATATTCATATACATTTTCGGTGTGTCGTTGTAGAGCTTGTCTCAGAGCCAGGAAGATCTGGGTTCAAATCTCACCTCTGACACATACTGGGTCTGTGACCTTGAACAAGCCTCAGTTGATCTAAGCAACTTCCTAAGACTATATAGTTGCAGTAAAGGTGCTGACCTGCTTTGGTAGAGGAAGTTTCTTTATCCAGGAATGACTAATGAAGTCATTGGTCCAATATGTTTATATTGAATAAATAGGTTCACCAACAAAGGATAATTGTTCATAGTGAGTGGAGATCCAAGACCTCATGGAAAGTGGTACTAAAGAAAACGGGGAATCCTTTTCTACTCACTTCAGATTCCATTATAAAAGCTGGAGAAAGAGGCAGTGACTAAGTTAGGATTGTAAGTAGTAGGGCTGAGTCCCAGGGGTTGTGGTAGTTGCGAGGGGAAGCCTAGCATAGCTTACCCAGCTATACAACCAATGTCCCTAAGGCAGGAATATGGAAGACTCTCATGGGAAAATCCTGTGAAAGACTGCCATTATGCTGTGACTTAGGGGCTAATGCAATAGCTTCCTTTAAATCCTTCTGAATGAAGAATGATGGGTTATTTCAGTAGAAACTAAAATAACCTAATTTTGTAGTTGTCTCTGATGCGATTGATTTTCTCCGTTACCTATAGTTTATCTAGTCAGGGAAAAACAGAGGGTAACGTAGTTTTTCTCAAGTCACCAAGGTATAGGGCTTTGGACAAAAAGCGAGGAGACCTAAGTTCTATTGCCTGCTGCCATTGAATCACTGTATGACCTTAGGCAAATCAGATTTTATGAACCTCCGTTTCCTTATCTGGCAAATATATAAATGTATATGTACATAAATATATATATATATACTACATATATGTGTATAGATATGTAAATCTCGTTTTGTTTCATTTTGTTCTAACCTATGAAATTCTCTATGTATATATGTGTGTGTAAATATGTGTGTGTATGTGTGTGTATGTATGTATCCCACCTGCATACCTTGCAGGGATATTCTGAAGATCAAATGAAATAATAGTTGTGAAAGTGTTTGAAAATGAATTAAAAGCCCTATACAACTCAAAGCTATTATTATTATAATTATAGGCACAGCCAGCATTAGGCTATTAGTTGAAAGGTTAGTGGTTAGAGACCGCCCAGGGACAGAAATAAGATATAACAGGTATTTAAAATAGGTGATTAATAGATATTTGCATAATATGAATTATTTAATTTAACCAAAGAGGAAGCATTGTAATAGAATATCTATATGAAATGAAATAAAGCATATGGAATATGCAATGAAACTTTAGAACCACGCCCACTTACAACTGAAATTAAGTAAGGCTGTCCACACTCACTATTATTTGTCTTAGAAAAACTAGCCTTGATAATAAGAAATTAAAGGAATACACATTGATAAGGAGTTTAAATATCTTCATTTGCAGAAAATATTAACTAGAAAACCAAAAAGAATCAACAAAAACATTAACAAAGCTAAATATCAGAAGCCTTTCATAGAATCTCAAAGTTAAAAGGGACATCATGATTATTGTTGTTCAGATGTTTTTCAGTTGTGTACAACTCTTTGTGACCCCATTTGGGGGTTTTCTTGGCAAAGATACTGGAGTGGTTGGCCATTTCCTTCCCCAACTCATTTTTATAGATGAGGAGCTAAGGCAGATAGGATTAAATGACTTGCCCAAGGCCACTCAGCTGGAAAGCATCTGAGGCCAGATTGAAACTCAGGAAGAGGAGTCTTTCTGACTCTAGGTCTGGCACTCTAACCATTTGCACCACCTATCTATCCCTAAAAAGGACATTAGACAACCCCAAACTGAACAAAAAAAAAATCTCCCCTAGGACATATTTAACAAATAGTCCTCTAGACTTAGCTTGGGGAACCTAGAGTAGGGACAAATTTATAGTAGTATTCATTACTACTAGCCCATTCCACTTTTTAGTAACTGCTAGAAAATTCTTTCTTATTCAAATACCCAAATGGATTTGTGCAGTCATGTCAATGCTGATCATTAGTGTTCATAGCATTCTATCTTTTCTACAACCTTCTATTCTATAAGTGTGAGGGGTGGGGTGGGGGTACAGAAGGCAAAAAGATGCAAGGAAATGCACAGTTAACAGTCTTGACTATAAAATGTGAATGGAATGACCTCTTCATAAAACAGAAAAGAAGAATGGATTAGAAAACAGAATCCAACAATATTTTTGTTTACAGGGAACATGCTTGAAACAGTTAAAATGAGGGGGTAAAGTAGAATTTATTATGCCTTAAGTGAACTCAGAAAAACAGGGGTGGCAATCATGATCTCCAGCAAGACTACAGTAAAAATAGGCATAGTTAAAAGGGATAAATAATAAAATAGGATTATGCTTAAAGGCATTATAGCCAATTTATAGTATCAGTTTATATATGTGTACACATATATAAACATGTATACATATTCATGCAATAAATAGCATAGCATTTAAGAACTTAAAGGAAAAGTTAATCAATCTACAGGTATTTATTAAGTTCCTAATACGATCCAGACACTGTGATAGGTACTTGGGATACAAATACAAGGAATGAAACAATCCCTACTCACAAAGAACATACAGAGAGAAATAGACAGCAGAATTATAATTGTCAGGAATCTCAATATACCCCTTTTAGATCTATATCTAACCAATCTAATAAAAAGATAAAAAAAAGAAGTTAAAAACCAGAACATAATTTTGGAAAAATTAGCTATAATAGTTTGCTGAATGGGAATAGGGAGGAGTACACATTATTCTCAATTGTGCAAAGATCCATTATAAAATTGACCACATTCAAGGGTATTGTAATCTCATAAATTCATTCACGAAATTAGAAACATTAAACATATGATTTCTGGCAGCAATGCAATAAAAATTATCAACCATAAAGAGCCTTGAAGAAATCATTCAAAATTCTAAAATAAATAATTTAATCTTAAGGAAGTGGTGGACCGAGCATGGTGGTGCATGCTGTAGTCCCTGCTGTTGGGAAGATTGACGCTGGTAGGTGGCTTGAGTATGGGAGTTCTGAGCTGCAAAAGGGCTAAAATAAATTTTGTGACTGCACTGAATACAAAATTATGTGATGAGGCCCCTGGAGTAGAAAACCAGTAGTTTGCTTAAGGAAGGGCAAACAAGCCTAGGTTGGAAAAATGAGCAGATTAAAATTTCTATATTGACTCAGTATTGTGACTGAGGCCATGGGTGGGCATTGAACTTTTAGCCTGGGTGAGATAGGGAGATCTAGTCTAAGAAAGGTAGACAAACAAATCATAGAAGCAAGAGATAATTTAGTGGTCCTTCTACTGGAGCTATATCCCACAGAGACTTTTGAAAGGAACAAAAGACATATCTTTGCAAAAATATTTGTAGCAGAACTATTGATAATAATATAAAACTAGAAACAAATCAAGTGTCAATTAAAAAAGGAATGGCTGAAGAAATAATGGTATATAAACGTCAGGGAATATTATTGTCCTTTAAGAAACAATAAATATAAAGAATTTAAAGGAACATGGGAAGATTCATATGAATTGGCATAACGAGAGAACCAAATGAAAAATATATAAGTATGTTGATGAAAAATAACAGCAAAAATTCATGTATACGTATACAGCAGATATATGTATATATGAATATATGTATATATTTAATTTTAAAAGTAAAAAAGAACAGGAAAGCAAGGGGAGCACAGATGCTACTGTGTTAAAGCCAAGATACAAACGTCTTTTGGGGGTAGTATTTTCTTGGTCCAGATCACGAGTTCAGTGATATATAGGACTTCCATTGTGGAAATTTTCTCTGGCATAGATATAGAAATATAGATATAGATAGATATATATACACACATACATGTGTGTGTACACACATATATGCACATATATTTGCAACTCATTTATAATTTATAGTCTTAGAGAATTCCTATGGCATTGAGAAGTTAAGTGTCTTGCCCAGGATCACACCAACAGCATATAGCAGGCCCTGAACCCAGGCCTTTGTATCTTAAGTAAACCTTTTTATCCACAACCCCACACTGCACCTTGTGGGAAGGGGGGATGTTAATTGCTAGTAAATAATGGAAGTCAGACAAATTCATAATCACTCATGATCTTTTATTACTTTTTATTTCAGCTTATTTGCTCGTTTTACTAATTTTCTTTTGTTCTCACTCATATATTTAAATAGCTGTATTTGTCAAAGAAAGTTGTGATGAAATTTAAATTTAAAAACACATTTGATGAATAAATGGGAAGTGGGCTAATAATCATTTAAAACCCTTGATATGCTTGTGAAATCCTCCAAACCATAATGTAACTGAAGCTAAATGATGCAAATATCTGTCTGAGGATGACAGAACTTTTTAAAAGGGATTCCCCTATGAAAAGAATATTCTTGGTGTGATGAAACAAAATTTATTTTTCGACAAGATAGCTCTATACAAAAACTGTTGGTTCATCAAATCCCAGGACCCTGCCATATCAATAAGCATTGTGTGGGAAGGAAAAGGGGTGGAAAAATACCAGTGATCTCATTGTGTGCCAAGAGGTGAGAGCCAACACAGCTGCAGAGAACCCAGCCAGACTGGGACTATCAGAGAAAATAAGCCACCAGTCCCTTTCACAGGACAATTGATGACAATTTTCCATCAATAGGCACTCATACTTATTTTTTATACTGAAGCTGTCATCGGAGTGAAAGGGGCCAAGAATACAGTCAAAGCCAAAAAGCTTAACTCCCAGTTCTGACAAGGCTGATGAGTACTACAGTAGTCTGCTTCCTCTGTGGGCTGCCAAAGCAAAGGAATAAGGTTCTGAAGAAAGATAAGCTAATCATCCTCATGCCTTTCATAGTAGAATGTGAAAGTATGTTTTATTATTATGGCCTAGAAACTGAGATTATACTTAATTACATAAATTATCACTGGTAGCTGATGGAGATGGCATAAGGAATTGCTAGCATAGATAATCAAAAGACACAAGACAATGCCTGAAATCCTTCTCATCGAGGTCTAATACAGCACCAAATGCCTAGATCCACAAACTGAATCATTGAGAATTGAGTAACAGAGCTATGGGACATGAGAGCATGTGGGGCCACGTGTATGCTTAGGCTCTGTGAGTACTCCCTTCAGCCCCTATCATACTGACTTCATAGATTTATAGGGTTTTAGAGGCAGAAAGGAGTTTAGAGGTCATCTACCTAGTCTAAACCTCTCATTTTACAAATGAGGAAACTAAAGCCCAGAGAGGTAAAATGATTGACCCAAACACAGAAGATATTAAACAAATATTTGTCAAATGAAAGATTATTTTGTGATGATGATCAACCCTTCAGGACTACAAATGAATTCTCTATTGTCCTCAGTTGAAGAAATTCATGGACATGTTCAGTAATGTGTCCCCACAAATATAACTTTTAAAGTATTCTGTAATATAGTATAGGTTTAATGCATCCCCTGCATGGAGTTGAAATGTAACAGCTATCCCATTCATCGCTAGAATTACATGTTATACAGGTTCCCATATGGGAGAGATATATGGTTTAAACCTCCATCCTGCACCTACTTTACTAATAGACCACTCAAAAACCATATATCAGACATAGAGTGTTTAACTAGAACAGAATAAAAAAGGAAATAGTTGGAAAAAATCATAAAGTAGGAACATTTTCAGCTTCTATTCACAAATGAATATAATCTCCCATATATATGTATATGTATATGTACATATATGAACATATATATATGTGTGTGTGTGTATTTGGGAAATTATATTCATTATGTAATAATGATCATATAAAATACTCTGGTGGGAAAGGTGAAAAAAAGCCCCTGGAAAACTTGTGCTCTGTGGTAAGGAAGGACTTCAATACTATCTGCCTTGTGTCATAGCTAGAGAAAAAAAAACAAAAACCAAAATAATAATTAAAAAAAAACCCTCTACTCTCTACTAAGTCTGTCTCCTGACAACCAGATATATTACCCTGCATCTGCTGCCTCTGCCTACCACAACTCCTTAGCATGATCATGAAATTCCCTTGTCACTGTTACTTCAGTAGTTATCTACTGAAGTTCTGCCTCCTGTTTCATTCTGCTATCTAAGTTTCTACTTATTAGTTCACCAGTGTGCCATTACTGCTTTTTCACAGAGATGTTATTTCTCTTTGGAGTGAGACCACCCTGGCCAGTATGTCTTTGGGCTAGTCAACACGTGTTCAACTCTATTATTGTTCAATCTCAAAGCTCTTCCATAGCTATCTACTCAAGAAGTTGTAATAATTCTTAGCCAGCCTTCTCAATAAGAGATCCCTATATTTTTTAGCTAAATTAAACATTTTGTGCTGCTTAGGAGTTATGTAGTTTTCACCTGGGGTTGCCAGTACCTCCCTCTGGATCTTTCTGAACCTAAAAATAAATACTCATATCCTTTTTCACTTGTGTTCTAAATTCCTGCCATATCTTCCATTACCTAAATATGCAAATTGTGTTGATGACCCTCAAGCAGGAATTAGAAAAATTAGGGGGAAAGGGAGTAAACAAGTAGCCTCTATTGTACTCCTGCAATAAATGAGAAGATGAACTCCCTCTAATGGAAAGAATGCTGATGTAAGCGTCTTTATGCCATTTCACTTTCACAACAAGAGCAGCAAGATAATCTGAATTTAAATCTATAATCTTGAATAAAGGGGGCATTTGAATAGCCTATATTCTGATCCTCTAAAGAACAGCTTCTCCCACAGTCTGCCTTCCTGTCTTTTCCTTTGATTCATATGAGAAATCATAATGACTCTCAGAATTCCTGTCTTTCCTTGCATCCAAAAACACACACCTTGCCCTCCTAGTGATCCCCTCCAGTTAAATAAACATAAGGTATCTTAATCTTCAATAGAAATGGCAGGTACCTAAGGGGAAACAAAAAGTAATTACATTCAGAGCTATACCTAGGAATTATAGCACCTAGAGCAAATTCAGGGGATAAAAGGAAGTACTATTTAAAGTATTACCTGTATTCTCACATGTACTACTCTAATAGCCTCCAAATGCATCTCCCTGCATCCAGCCTCTCTCTCCTCTACTTTATCTTTCACATACCTATGAAAATAGTCTTCCTAAGGCACATGTTAGACCATAACCGTCCCCAGCTCATGACGCTTCAGTAACTCCCTGTTACCATTGAGATAAAATAAAAACTTTTTTGTTTCTCTGTCATTTGAAGCTCTTCTGTATCTGGCTTCAACCTCTCTTTCAGGGCTGATTCCATATTACTTCACTACAAGTACTGTATGTTCAAAACAAACTGCCCTCCCCATTTGCTGGTCTTTGTATATGACATTCCATTTCCATATCACTGTTTTTGTTTTATCTGTCAGTCTCTTTTTTAAAAATTTTATTTTATTATGCATCCTATGTGTCTTAGAAATGCCAGTATTTAAAAAATACAGATAGTGTCCACTTTAAATCTTGTGCACTTAAATTATTTTTAAATACTCCCCATTCATTTCCAGTAATAGTAATATCAATAGCAATCCTACCTCATTAAGGCAGTGTATTAAAATATTTCTCTTTTTTAGCAGCAAGACGATGAAACATATTTTCTTTATCAGGGTGATTTAGTACCTACGTTTAATTCAGATCAACATCACTGCATAGCAAAGTTATACTGAAATATATGTAGCCCAAACATATTGTGGTTGTTGTGTTTTTTTAATTAATCTGTCTCTCACACTTAACCTTTCCCCTTTGAGTAGATGTTTTTAAAAAGAAAAAGAAAATCCTCTTTATATAACTGCATAGTCTGGCAAAACAAATTTCCACTCTGGTAATATTCAAAAATATATGCATCTTTCTGCATTTTAAGTTCATCACCTCTCAGTCAGGTGATGCATGGCAAGGCTCATCTTCATTCTTTTGGATTGTTAATTTATCACTGCATTGATTAGAGTTCTAAAGTCTTTCAAAATTATCTTTTAACATTGTTATCATTGTATAAATTGTTTTGGTTCTGCTCAGTTTGCTTCACAACAATTCATAAAGGTCTTCTCAATTTCCTCTGAAATTATTAATTTCATCATTTCTCACAACACAATATTCCATCATATACATACACTACAATCCACTCAGATGTTCCTCAATAGAACACCCCTTAGTTTCTAATCTCTGATCATCACAAGAAGAGGTGCTATAAATATCCCTGCAATATAGGTCCACTTCCTCTCTCCCTGACCCCCTTCAGGTATAGACCCAGCAGTGGTGCAGCTGAGTCAAAGGATATGTACAAGTCAAGTCAATAAGCATTTATTAAGCACCTACCTTGTGCCAGGCACTGTGCTAAGCTCTAGTGATGCAAGGGCAAACAACTATCCCTGCTCTCAAGGAGCTCATTCTAATAAGGGAGAAAACATGCAAACAAACAACTCTATACATCATGCGTACAGGAAAAACTGAAGATAATATCAGGGGAAAGGCACTAACACTAAAGTGGACCAGGAAAGACTTCTTGCAGAAGGTGGGGCTTTAGCTGAGACTCGAAGAAGCTAGAGGAGCCAGGAAGCAGAGATGAGGACAAAAAGATTACCAGACAGGGCAGAGAGCAGATGAAAATGCCCAGTCGGTAAATAGAGTTTTGAAAAACATCAAGGAGGCCAGTGTCACTGAATCTCAGAGTATGGGGAAAAGAGCAAGGTGTAAGAAGACTGGAATGGAAGGAAACAACAGTGCAGCAACCTTTTGGACACAGTTCCAAATTACTTTCCTGAACGGTTGGACCAATTTACAGCTCCACCAACAATGTACTCTTTTCCATTTTCCTGAAGCCCTCCAACATTTGTCATTCTCCCTTTTTGTCAGCCCAGTTAGGCTGCTGGATATGGGGCAAGATTTGAGCTCAAGTCCTCCTAACTCCAGGACCTGTGCTCTATCCACTACATCACCCAGCTCCGCACTGGGGCAGAACTTTAAGTTGCTCCAATTTGCATTTCTCCAGTCACTAGTGATTTAGCATTTGCCCATTTGGCCTAAATCATAACCCAAATCTCTTCTGCTGAAAACTGACCTCGTGTACCTTCTGACCATCAATCCATTGGGGAATGACTCTCAGGGACTCCCAGTGTAGGGAATCAATTCCCTACATATCTCGGACACAATACCCCCATTAGAGACACTTGCTGCAAGGATTCCCTCCAAGTTACCTGTTTCTTTTTCAATTTTTATTACATTCAATTTATTTGTGCAAAAGCTTATAAATTTAATATAATCAAAATGGTTCATTTTATTTTGTGTGATTCTTTATTGCTTGTTAAGTCATGAACTCTTTCTCCATGGATCCAAAAGGTAATTTCCTCCTTGATCATCTAAATTTGTTTATGATGTGACTTTCTAAATCTAGGTCAGGTTTCCACTTAAAGGTTATCTTTGAGCATGAGGTGTTGGTCCAAATCTAATTACTACCAGATTGTTGTCCTGTTTCATCAGCAGTTTTTGTCACGTAGTATACTTCCACGTCTTTGTGCCCAGTGTTCCCCATGCCCGTACATACTCTTCTTCATCATTTCCACCTCTTACAATCCCTAGCTCCCTTCAAGGTCCAGCTACCTCCTTCAAAAGACCTTTTCTGATTCCCCCAGACATTAGTGTCTAACACTTCAATATTTGTATTTATTTTAGTTTGTGTAATGGTTCTTAAACTCTCTCCTTGATTTGTATTTCAGGAGTTGTTTTTTATATGAGATAAATTACCTTTTTTAAAAGTCTTTTGACTTTCTTTTAATATTTTTTATTGCCTCATTAATTTCTGTTAGGTCCATTTTAATTTTCAAGGAACCTGTTGTATGGATAAGTTTTTGTATCTCTTGTGATAATCTCTTGTGATAAGCTGTTAATTCTCCTTCCTAATTTTTCTTCCATAGCTCTGATTTATTTTTTATTTTTATTTTTATCATGAAAACTCACCTTCTCCCTCTCCTACCTCATCCCACCTTTGTTCCCTAATTGAGAAAGAAAGAAAAACAAAACTCAAGTTACAAACTTGTATATTCAAGCAAAACTGATACTCCAATTGACCATACCCAAAAAGGAGTCTCAATCTGCATTCTGAGTCCATTACCTCTCTGTCAGGAGATGGGTAGTGTGTTTCATCATGAGTCCTTTGGAGTCATGGTTGTTCATTGTGTTGATCAAAGTTCTAAAATCTTTTGAAGTTCTTCACAGTGGATAGAGCATGCCCATTCCTTTTCCATTCTTCTTACACATTACACCCCACCCCACACCCAATGTACCCTGTGATCCTGTGATAGGATCATTTTTCCCTTACTAAGATGCTCCATTTCCTCACTCTGGGCACTTTCACTGGCTATCCCCATACCTGGAAAGCTCTCCATCCTTATCTTCATGTCCTGATTTCCCTGGTTTCCTTCAGGTCCCAGATAAAATCTTCCCTTCTACAGGAAGCCCCATTAATTCTAGTGCCTTCCCTCTGTTGATCATTTCCAATTTATTCTATATATATCTTATTTGTACATAGTTATTTGTATGTTGTCTCCCCATTAGACTAAGTTTCTTGAAATCAGGGACTATGTTTGCTTTAATTGCATCCCCATTGCTTAGTACAATGGCTAGCCCATAGTAGGTTCTTAATACCAGTTGATTCCCGGACATGTTTGTCGAGCCCTAGTTTTTTCCCCTGAACTTCAGTTGTACATCACCAACTACCTGTATGCCCTCTAGGCATCTAAAACTCAAACATGTACAAAACAGAGCTCATTATCTTTCCCCCCAAAATCCTCCCCTCTTTGAACTTCCCTATTGCTGTTGAGGGTACCAACATGCTTTCAGTTATCTGGGTTTGTAGCTTTGTTGTCCTCCTTAACTCTTCTCTGTCTCGCTCATTCCATCACTTAACATAGTGCCTGGGACATAGGAGGCACTTAATCAACATTTATTGATTGATTGATATCTAATCTCTAATTGGGATATTGCCAAATCTTGTGATTTCTTTCTCTGTAAGGTTCTTCTCATACATCTCCTTCTTTCTACTCACTCAAATGCTACTCTTGTATACACCTTCATTACCTCAGGACTAAACTATCGTAACAATCTTCTGAGTGGTATCCCAAACTTGTCTCTCCTCCCTCCAGCCATCTTCCACATAGCTACTAAAGGGATATTCTAAAAATATAGGACTGACCATGCCACACACTTCCCTCCTCTCCTCAATAAACTCCAGTGGCTCCCCATTACCTCCAGGTTCAAATATAAAGTCCTTTGTCATTGAAAATGCTTCACAACCTGGCCCCATCTTATCTTTACAGTTTTCTTATAGTCCCCTCTCCACCATGTATGCTACAACCTAGTCATACTGGCCCATTTGCTATTCTTTGCGCATGGGCTCTATCTCCCATCCAGATGCCTAGGCATTGGCTCTCCCACAGGGTCAGAATGCTCTCCTCAATCTCCAACTCTTGGAATCTCTAACTTTCAGCTAAAGTGTCACCTTCAGGAGGTCTTTCTTGGTCCCCTGATGGGGGCTACCAGTGCCATCTCCTCTAAAATCACCTTCCATCTGTTCTGTATTTAGCCTGATTATATATGTTGTCTCTCCCATCAGAATGTAAGCTTTTTGAGGGAAAGAATGGTGTTTACCTGAACTTAGCGCAAGTCTTATACATGCTTATGTATGTATGCTTAATACATGCCTTTTAAGTGATTGTTGATTCCAATACTATTTCATCTAATGTCTAGGACAGTCGCTTTTCCTGTTCACTTTAAATAAAAACTCTGAGTTCAGGAACTTCGTGGTTATTGCTGTTTTCTCTCTCTTAGCACAGTGGCTGACACAAAGAAAAGAGGGACCAGACCTGTGATCTTGGTCTAGGGAATTCTCGGCATGGAGAAAAATACCAATACCAGTGTAGGTAGGCATATTCTCTGTAACTTATGGTTTTAGAGAAGTGTCTAGCTGAGCCTTACTAGGGAGCGCTGTACCAGTCCTTGATAGCCAAAAGGTGAGGTGACTTGCTTAGGGTCACACAGCTAGTATGTGTGAGAAGACTTGAACACAGGTTTTTCCTAGATCCAAAGCATATACTAAGCACTTAATAAATGTTTACAGACTAATCTTTGCAACTAATTCACCTATCTTCCTTACTTGGAAGAAGATAATGGGAGCTTCCAAGCCAGCACAGTTTGTATTAGTTACAAGGTGAGGGATGTTTCATCACTCTGATGAGCCCACTTCTCCAAAGGTGATAAACGGGAATAAGGCACTTTCTTTCATTAAGTAACAGCAGTCTTTAAGAGCTAACCCAGCTGCTCCATCTCTTTGGAGCAGGGAGAAGAAGCCATTTGACTTAACTACATATCGCTGAAAAAAGCCGGTACAATAATTACAGTTTGTTTTCAATTCTCTCAGAGAGACAACATGGTCTGCTAAATAAAAGCTGGCCTTGAAGCCAAGAAAATCTGGGTTCAAGTCTTGCTTCTGACACAAACTGGCTATGTGACGTTAAGCAAATCACTTGGTCTCTCAGTGCTTTTAGCCACTCTAAGTTCTAGGGAAGGTGCCAACCTGCATTGGTGAAGAGACATTCCTCACCTGGGAGTTACCTATGCCAATTAAATCATAGGTCCAGTCCCCATCCCTTTAATTTATCCAATTAAAAAATAAAATTTGTACTTTCTTGATTCATTTTCCAAGTTTAGGAATAATTTGGGGTCTTGGGCACAGGCAAATCTGTCCACTCTACTTCCTTCTCCCTTCTCCCCCACCTGCAACTCAGGCCTGAAACATTCCCTTGTGAGCAGAAACAAAGGCCTTCCTGAGAGAGCATATTGAAAACTCTCCTCTTGAATCTTATAGCTCTCAAGGGCAGCGGAGGACACTTAGCCAATTCCCTAAATAGCTGGTGGGTTTGGGTCTATTTAAATCTCACAGTGCGGTTATCAAAACACAGAGATCATTTGCTTTCCTTTTGAAAACTGCTCACCACAATGGTTTCACCAAGATCTTTTCAGGTAAGGGGGCACACATGTCAGCTTGGAGTCCCAAGAGGTTCAGAATGAAGATGGATGGCTCCTGTCCTAACACCCTCCATAAATATAAACTCCCTCCATCACTCCCTCTCCCCTCCCCTGAGGGTAGAGAGGGAGATGTCAGATCATACACAGAGCTGGGTTGGATGGATGCTTGCTCATTTTTCCCACCTGATTACTGGAGAGACAAGCAGAATGGTGGTGAATTTTCACATTGGGGTCCTGAACAGCCCAGGGTCGCAGTGTGCATGGCTTCCGAGACAAAGTGCCCTGCAGCTGACGGGTGCTACACCTGCTCTTTCAGCTATACCCAGGTGCTAGATCCTGTTTAATTTACAAGGTAGTAATTACTTCAGGCACAGGGTTGTCTTCAGTCACATGGGGCTGGGAACATAGTATCGGCTGTATTCAACAATTAAGTTGTCTCAGTGGTTTCTTCTAGAAAAAGGTGACCTTGGACAAGGACTATTGATTTTCCATTCTTAATGTGGGGAGATCTGCTTCTTGAGTATGTAACTAACTTGACTGTATTCCTGACTGTAGAGGCTTATGCCAGGAAGATGGCTGTTGTCTACCCTCACACGATGGCACTTTGCCTCTAATAAGAAACAAAAAACACAGAAAGCTTGAAGAGTGTGCAAAGCACTTAGGCTCATTAGATCATTTGTCGAGAGTTCAGGGATCTCAAAGGCCTCATACCAAGCCTGTGAAGAAGGTACTAAAGCTATTATGATTCCCATTATAAATGGTACCAAAAAACCCCCCAAAACTGTGGCAGCTAGGTTTGGGGAAGCAAATAGAGCACCAGTCTTGGAGTCAGGAGGACCTGAGTTCTAATTTGACATCAGGTACTCACTAGCTGTATGACCCTAGGCAAGTCACTTAACCTCAGTTGTCTCAAAAAAAAAAAAAGACAAAAGAAAAAAACTGAGGCTTAGAGAGTTTCACAGAATCCTAGGACTATAGATCAAGAATTAGAAGGGACTTTAGAATCACAGATGAAGCCTGAGGTGGTTATGTGAATTGTGCAAATAGCAAGGCCAAGATTTGAACACAGGTCCTTTAATACCACATCCAGGAATCTTTTCACTGTTCAGGATTAACTGACTTGTCCATGGTTATGCAATACCAGAGGGGAGGATTCAAACCTTCCTGAGATCCAACCTCCCTGTGATTCAGTGATATTGGCTTCTTTGCTGCTGCTCACACAAAACATTTCCCAACTCTGCACTTTCACATCTGTTGTCTCCATGCTCCAAATGCTCTCCCTCTTCATCCCCATCTTCTGACTTTCTTTAGATCCCAGATAAAAACCTCACCTTCTGCAAGAAGCCTTTCTGGGTTCACTTTAGTGTTAGTGTCTTCCCTTTGTGAATTTCCCTCCATCTGTCCTGTATATATTTCATTTGTATATAGTGTCTCCCCATTAGACTGTGAGCTCCTTGAGAGCTCCAACTGTCTTCTGTCCTTTTTTGTATTCATAGTGGTCAGTACAGTGGTCAGAACACAGTGCCAAATTGTATTAAATGTGTTTCTTTGACTTCTTGACTCCAAGACCACTAAGCCATCCACTGCACCAAGCCATCTTTGTATCAAAGAGATCTGGATTCAGAGGGCTCTGTGTTGCCCGGGTCCACTGTCTTATGTTGGATGCATGAGTTCCTCCCACATTTTGCTACTAACTAGCTACATGAATGCCCTTCAGCATGATTTCCTCTTTCTGGAGCTTTTCATTTTTAATCTATAAAATGAAGAGTTGGACAGGATGCTTTCCAGAGCCCCTTTTGGCTCTATGATCCTGTTTCCCTTTTGGATTATTCAACACTACCTCTCAACCAAATATGTTTTTAAATGTTATCTCTTGCTATGGAATTGCTGAAACACTAAAACCAGGTACGACTGGGCCTTTTGTCTTTCTTGCTTCCCTTCCTCCATCAGTTTTCTTTAATATATCCCCAATTGCTCCTTACTGCAAAATTCCATCTAATACTGACATTCTTCATGTCACATAGTAGGAACTTAATAAATGCTAATTGGCTGTGAAGGGAATAATGTGATTTCAGAAGAATCAAAATATCAGGTAGTCCAAAAGGTAATATAGGCGCATGGGTAGGGCACAGATATCATACAGAATGAGACATCATGGATGGATTGCATTCTGTATGCTTGGAAGAACTATTCACATACATTTAAAGACTCACTGAAGGATTGAAAAATAGGACCAAGCATTAAGTATTCTCACTCATCTGCTGTGCAATCATGATCAAGTCTCCTAGCCACTCCCAGGTTTCATCTCATTTGTAAAAGGGAATTATATTTGCCTTACATTCTTCATAGAGTTCTTGTGGGAAATGCTCAGGTGACTGATATAGAAATCTGTTGTAGGGGAGATTCGTGTTTTAGATAAGGGTTAGATTACATGACCTCGAGAATCTCTTCTAACTCAAGAGATTACATTGCTCTATGGAGCATGAATTTCTTTGAAAACTACCCCCAGCAGGTGGACATTCCAACCTCAGCTTGAATATCTCTGTAGACCAGAACTTAATGCCTTTAGAAGAATCTGGCTCTACTCGACCTGCCCTTGGGAAGTTTTCTTAAACTGGGGCATTTGCATCTTCTGTGGGCTGTTTTTCCCTTTGCCATCTGGCAGCCTTCATGCAATCCCTCTTCCACATGCAGTGCTCGAGCAGTATGCACTGTGCTGCAGACATTTTATGCCACAAGTCCCATTCAGCCCCTATGATGTGCCATATAGTCCCCAGCCCCTGTTCTACCAAATGAAATATTGGCTCAAAAGAGAATTGTTTTCAGAATGAAGTCATCCATATATTAATGGTCCTCAGTTGCTTCAGCAGAACAGCAATGGAAATAGATGCCAACAGGATTTGAGGTGAAAACAATTGATTTTTGTCCCTTGTTATTCCAAAGTGCCATTCCCTCCCATGGGTAAGTGCTATTTCTGTCCATGAGCACCTCATTTAAAGGCAAATAGAATGCCTCTTCTAAAGGAGTTTGCCATTCACAAAATTGGGGTGGGGGGTTGGGGTTCAGCTTGCCACCTGGCAAGCCCTCAGCCCAGATGGGGTACGGTAATGATTTCTACAAGGTGTTTAATCAGCTCCTAGTGGAACACATGACTGCCATGTTTAATTATTCCAACTTAATGGAGCATTTAGTTAGACACTGCTTGGTATGCCATGATTGTGGTCATGGCTAAGCAGGGCAAGGATACAGAACATCTACACTCAATTTATTTTTATAAATAATGATAGAAGAAACCTTTGCCAAGGACTTAAATCTCCATCTGTAGATGCTTATTTATACAATTGCTCCTTCAGAGCCAGTAGTAATTTGGGAGCAGCAGATATTTATGAAAACGCCAGGATTGGATTTGACCCCTGCTCTTCCACACGCCCCTTCCCTCTTCAGTGATTTCACTAGACAGAAAGCTGTGATACCCAATACCAGTGCCAAAAACTTGATGGGTATTGATGGATGGGTCCATGGTTGTCTAACCTTTGAATCTGTTTCATTAACAACTGACACTCAGCCTTGCTGCCACATGGCATTTGCATGCCAAGGGGGCTCATTAGCCCCATTTACATTTGTTTCATAAAACAACAACAAAAAAACCCCCACCAAAATGGCTCTTTACAGATTTCAGGCAGTATGTGCTATAGTGAATGAAAACCAGACATCAACTTATACTCGGAGAACACAGATGTTAACAGCTGTATCGATGCTTTGATTACTCAGATCTCAAGAGCAGTAAAGTTTCTGACCTTAAAATAAATTCTGAAAAAAAACATGGTGAGGATCTGGAGTCCTTTTTATATGACTGGTGGGGCAGGGGTTGTTCAGTGTTTGGAACTCCAATGCAGGAATGTGACCTTCTGGGGCAGCTGTGCCCAGTCACTTGAGAACTCAATAGGATGCAACTGTCTTTTGTTTCTCAGTGTGCATCCAAGTCCTGTGATAAGAGGGCAAGAAGCTTGTCCTATGGAGTTGCTTGGATGTCAGCGGTCAGGAACTATATGGTGTTTATGCCATGGACTTTGGTAAATCATTTACTGTTCCCCTACCTGAGGACCACAAATGGATGTTTATCCCTTCCCTTATCTCTACATAGACCTTGAAGACAGTTGGGAGGCTCAGTAGCCATACCTAATTAGGCCAATTAAGTGCTTTTGGTCCCCCACAGTATGAGTTTGCAGCTCTGACCATACTAGAGATAATAATAATAGCTGGAATGTATACAGCTCTTTTATGTTTGCAAAGTGATTTTTGAATCTCATTTTATCCTCACAAAAGCCCTGCAAAGTGGCTGATATTATCACCCCCATTTTACAAATGAGGGAACTGAGGCGAAGAGAAGTTAAGGGACTTGCCCAGAGTCACACAGCTAGGAATTATTTCAGGTCATATTTGAATTCAGATTTTCCTGACCCCGGTCTAGTGCTCTGCCCGCTCCACTGCCTTTTTCATGTTGAAACTCCCAAGTGTTTTTTAAACTTGCTCTAGGCCTTTCCTGATTTCCCCCCAATGCCTCTCTGCTGAAATTACCTTCTATTTGTTTTCTCTGTCTCTATTTATCTGGCAACATGCTATCTTCCCTAGTACAACCTTAGCTTCTTGAAGACAGGGGATGTCTTCATTTCTGCATTGGTATTCCCAGCGCTAGGTGGATGGGAAGCACAGAGATGCTTTTTCATTCATGTGTTCATTAGCTTTTTATTTTCTCAGGATTGAGGAGATAGAATCAGGCAACAAGCCTCTCTAAGTCAGTCCATGACCAAGAACACTGGATCCTCTAGCAACACTACCTTGGTGGGCATGTCTCAAACGAAGAAACTAATGATCTCATCGGTCCTGGAAAGACTTACGTGAACTGATGCAAAGTGAAGTAAGCAGAACCAGGAGAACATTGTACACAGTAATAGCAATATTGTACAATGGACATCTGAGAATGACTTAGCTATTCTCAGAAATACAATGATCCAAGACAATTCCATGATGAAAAATACTACCAACCTCCAGAGAAAGAACTGATGGAGCCCCCTTAGGTCACTTCACCCTGCTTGCCTCAGTTTCTTCATCTGTCAAATTAGCTGGAGAAGGAAATGGCAACCCACTCTAGTATCTTTGCCAAGAAAACTCTGAATGGGGTCACAAAGAGTCGGACATGACTGAAATGACACCACCACCATCACCACAACAACAATAACAATAAAAAACAAGATGTCTGAGGAATAGACAATTCTGGCCCGAACGGGAAAATTAAAAAGTCAAGAGTCTGCACCCACTTGGGCATATTCATTTGTTGATTTTTTAAAACATTTATTAAAAAAGCAAAAGGTATGTTCCTCTCAAATAAAACAATTAAAAATGGTAAAGCAGTAACAAACAAATTGTATACTAGCAGCATCCAATTGTTAGAATTTTCTCTCAACTCCTCAAGTCGTCTTAGCAAGTTCAGTGATTTTCGAGCTTGCTGCTAACTGCCCTCATCATCATAGTGCAGATAAAATCAAACTTTATAAAATTAACATTTTAAGGTTAAATAAGCTTAAATAAGGATGTTAAATACAAGACACTTGATCAAAGCTTCTGTACAAAGATAAACAAATTTTGGCATTGGACAAGGGAATCTCACTGGCTCACACCATACATGAGTTTTTCATAAGTAAGTGGTATTGTACTTGTCTTTGTCCCCCCAGTGAAGCAATTATACAAAAGTGAGCTAAGAGCTGAAGCAGACTACCCAGTGAGCCATTTACAAGGCGTGTGTAGCTTTAAAAAAAAAAATCAAAACACTGTTAATATTCAGGCACCGTTTGTTCCTGCAAATAAATAAATCTCTAAATGTAACTGCATCCAACCTAGCGTTAAACACGTCAGTGCTAACTTCTGATTTTTCAACACAGCTTTTGTGACTATTCACTATACCTCCATTCTTATTGCTATGACAATGTGATTGTGGAAATTGAACTACTGTACAGCCAAAAAAATAGAGCACCTTTTAACTTTAAAGTATATGTCTGGTTATTTGTTTTTAATCTTTATCTTACAATACTGAAGCCCAAGTTACTGTAGATTGCTTTAACTTCTCCACCAGGTCATCTGAAATATAGTAAATCAAACCTAAACTGTCGTCCCTCTTGAGGTAAGCCCAAGCACCGTATTAGTAAATTTAAATGAGAGGTCTAAACTGACATCGGGAATTACATTCATCTTCAAGCCAGGAATTACATTCATCTCCACACTCATGTCTGCTGCTTTCTGTTGTCCTAAGATGGCTACCACGAACAAAGTCCATCCCTGCCCGCCCCCTCCCACCCCACCCCCATCCCCAAACTTTGCCTGGATGAATGGTGTTGGACAGAGCGGAAATAGCGGAAACATCTAAAAACTGATTGTAAGCACAGTTAAAAATCAGATTTTTGCTACTTCAATGGATAGGAGCGCCAACAGCGGTTCCTGGCTAGATATCTGGAAGTTAAGATTTCTTATCGATGGTGTTAAAAAACCATTCCGTAAATTTTCTCAGTTGAGCTGCTGCTGTTTGGGATTCTTCCTGAAGTCTCATGTTGTCCTGTCTCAAGTGCTGAACTTCGGCCTGGAGAACAGCTTTGTCCTGTTTTTCCTGTTGGTGGTAGAAAAGCAATCAAGTCAGCTGAAATAGCCAATAAGCCCAATATCCTGCTCTAGAGACTGCATTTGTGATGAATTATGGACCAAAGATTCGTCTTTCAAACTTCTGCTGGGAGGTGGCCTGACTCTTCCTGAAGACTGCACCAGCAAACAAGAAGAAGGAAGGGGGAAAGCCATTCTATTTCCTATAGTCTGCTTTGTCCATAGGAGTGGGGGGATATTTATGTATTTGGATTACTTTAAAAAATATTTGATTTTTGTTAAATTCCTTGAGGAGTAAAATGAGACTGTAATTAGAAGATTAAAGTATATATAATCTTAAAACTGTATGAGACTTTTTATACTGTGAATTATCTATTTAAACCTACAAAACTAGTAGCAATATAATTAGAATGATAGAATAGCTGGGCATTTCATTCCCGCTTTGCTAACTGGTTATACTTTGTTTTCATAATGACCTTACTAAAAGCATACAAACATACACACACACACACACACACACACACACACACACACACACAGAGGACTAAAACATTCAGGGTTTCAGAAGCTTCACCTTTAACCCTTTAAAAGCTGGTGTGTCAAGCAACACAAAGTGCCAACTGGCAACATTCTTTTTTTATACAGGAAACGGGATTAAGTCTTGACCTGGGGTGAGGCCCTTGGGAAGTGTGGGGAGGGGGTGGGACAAGACGTGGAGACACCAGCTGGTCCTAACCATGACCAAAAGAAATGAGTTCTAACTCTAATGTTAACATTTCCTTTATTTATATACAGGGGAAGGTAACTGCACACAGGGTGAAGCTCGAGGTGGGAGTGTTGAGGTTCTCAAAGATGCCAGCTGAGCATTCTCAAGCAGGCACCAGTGTATCTTCTGCCAGCTGACAAAAAGCAATCTCAATAAATACTTGTTGAATTGAGATGAAAAGTACTGGATGGGTGAAGAGGGTTGACTCATGCGCTGCTTTACTTATTCTCTTATGGAGGGGCCTTGGCTATACTCAGGTACTATCCCTATTTGGAGTCAAAGCCTCTAAGATTTAACCTTTATCTCCCTAAAAATAAATACTGGATGCCCTCTCCCTACCACCCTCAGAAATCCATCCACTCCCAAGGGAAAAAAATCTTAGTGTTGTGGTACACTTGGATATTGATCACTGCCGAGAATGAAAGGGGTTGCAGGAAAACCTAAAATATGAATTAATCCAATCCATGAAATGCTTATTGAGTATATGGCATGCACACTATACTATATACGTATTACAATCAGCATCACTGAGGATAACATGGGAGCTGACGAGAGAGATTGTTTTACCTTCCGGAGGTCAGTCTGAAGTTGTCGAAGAATCAGTTCTAGCTGATTAACCTTTCCAGTCAAAGTTGATGGAGAACGCTCCCTATCAAATGATACAATAGAGTAAGGAAGGATGAAGTCAAGTGTTAATATTCAATCTCTATTTTTTCTTTTCTTTAAAGCTTAATTGAAAATAATTTCTATGATTATAGTGCAGGTCAAAAAGAAAGAAAAAAAAGTGATTCTGAGCCAACCAGGCTGGTAAAGGAGAAACATACTGTTATTTTTTTTTTCCCCTAAAACTCTGCCCTGAGTTTCTATCTACTGAAGAAGCATTCATATTTTCTGCAGGTAGCATGTGTTTGGGAAGGAAGCTGAGAACTCAGTCAACTCTTAGCAGACTTAGAGGGGCCACTGAAGTTAGCCCTCTCTTTCTACAGAGGAAAATACTGAGATACAGAGAGGTGATTAATGTGACTTGCCCAGGGTCCCAAAGCTATTCAGTGTCTGAGGTAGGATTTGAACACAGACCTTCCTCCCTCCAAGTCCAGTCCCCTCTCCATTATGTCACTAAGGTCTCTCTGCCAAAGGATTTAAAGCAACACATTGCTAGACAGTTGTTTAAAAAAAAAAAAAGCTGCCCTGGGAACCAGACAATGGACTCAGCTCTTGTGACTCATCTCCTTTTTCACAGGAATACTCTGAGGACTCAGTAAGTTAAAAAAAATGCATATTCAGCTTGCCAGTGGCTCGAGTTCCCAGGAGACAGTATTAGGAGGGAGTGATGATAGCTGTCTTGGAGTATTTGAAAGACTGTCAAGCAGAAGAGGAGCCAGTATTATTCTTTTCGGCCCCTGGAGGGCAGAACCAGGACCAATGGCTAGAAGATGCAAATGAGAACTGCCCAGGAGCGAAATGGGTTTGCCTCAGAAAGTAGTGGATCCCTCTCACTGGGATCTGTCTGCTTGTTTATTCATTTAGCCTGACCAGGAATGATGTCAAAGGACTCCTGTCTGGGTGAGGGTCCGAGAAGATGACTTTCAGGTAATTGCGTGATAAGGAGGTAACGGATTTTTCCATGTGCCACAAACGCGGCTGGGGAAATGAGGAGGCTGGCTCTCCCACCCCAGTGCAGATTACACAATATAGAGTCATTAGGATCACAGGCTAAGGGTTATGGGAGGGAACTGGAGCCCTGGCTGGATTCGCCTACTCAGCAGTGAAGCCAGATGGAGAGCAGGCAAGTGAATGACTGAGACAGCAAGGCATTCGTTTCTGCCTGGTGCTAGGACGGTGATTTAGGCGGCAGGCTGACTCTCAGTGACGTCACTTGTCTCTGTCACTGAAGTTCTTCCCTTCAAAGACAGCCTACCAGAGGCGCCTCCTTAAATTCCCTGTACAAGTATATGCATCTCAGCAAGCAGTGGGCCTGCCGGCAGGGTGCGGCCAGGTGAGGAAGTAAACACTTATATGGCACCTGCCTGCTACGTCCCAGGTCCTGGGCTAAGCCTTTTAACAAACGGTATCTCACTGGATCCTCACGACAACCCTGTGAGGCACATGCTACCATTATTAATTATTATCATTATTATTCCCTCTTTAATTGAGGAAGCAGAGGAAAACAGGGGTTAGGTGACTTGCCCAAGGTAAAACCCATCTAAAAGTCACAATGTCAGGTGCTGGGTTAACCTAATTTGGTCTCTTATTTGGGTTCTTAAAGCCAGACAAATGGTATCTGTGTGAAAACTATCCTCTCTCCTGGACTGAGGTGCTTTATATCTATCCCAAACACTGGTTCCATCGATAGGAACTTAATGTCAATTCATTGGCAAAGGGATTCCACACACCTTCTGCATCGTGGACTCTCAGCTGTTTAAACTGGAACCTAGTGGAAGATGCTGAAGCCTTTCCAGGGGAACTTTTGAAGCAGTTGTTGCTGAGATGTTCTGTTCCTAAAGTCTAGCTGAAGTCTGTTGCTGGAAGATTTCCTATGCCAATGGGATGGGAGAAGGGGTGGCTTCCTAAACACTTAATAACTGGTTGGGGGGGGGGGCGCACACTTTTAAGTTTAATCTGCATTATTAACATTTTATCCAGCACTTTCTTAAGTTTAGACAACCAACAAAATAATACAATTAACAATAATAAAATAAATATAAATATAATAATAAAAATAAGAAAATCAAGCTCTGGTTTGTAACGTTTGTTGATTTCTGAGAGTTTTACCTCACTATGAAAATTTTAAAGGTGGCTCTCATGCACTGGTTCAAACTGGCTCCAGCAAATCCCTGGAGGGCGGAACACTCAGTATTGGTGTCTACTCCCCTGCTTTACTCAGGGACTTTATTGCCAGCGCTGTCCTCTTCCTTTCGGAGGATCTTGTGTATTATTTTGTAAATGAAAATTAGCTCTTCCTTATGGAAAGACTTGAGGACTCTTTTTTTGAATGAAAACTTTCCTCACTCTAGGAGATTTTGTTAAAAGAAGAAAATAAATTTACACCCAATGTTCTTTTTAGGCTACTGCTTTGCAAAGGGAATGTTCCAATATTTCCTTTAAGAATAGGAGGAGAAAACCAGCTGGGCTTACTTTAATTTAAAAAAAAAAATATGCTACCATGACTTCTAAACCAAAACAAAAATGGACCAACAACATAATAAAAGGATGCAGCTTCTCTCTCCCCTCTCCTCTTCCACCTAGTCCCTATTCCCTACAAAAGGTTACTTACCCTGGGGCAGCTAGGTGGACCAGTGTGCATTTAGGGTTAGTAGAGCACCAGCCCTGGAGTCAGGAGGACCTGAGTTCAAATCCTGGCTCAGACACTTGACACGCTTACTTGCTGTGTGACCTTGGGCAAGTCACTTAACCCCAATTGCCCTGCCTCCCCCACTCAAAAAACAACAACAACAAAAAAGGTTACTTACCCATCTGTATCCAGGAAATCTTTCCCATTGGCTGGGTCTACACATAAAGATAACTCCTGGGTTCCCTCCAAGCCCTGCATATGCTGCATATCTGTCAGGGTGCAGAAGGATGCTACTCTCTGATCTAGAGAGGGAAAGCACACACGCAAGGCTTTTAGTTAGCTACAATTAAATTAGGCAACATTTCCTATTGAAAATGAATCCACAGGCTAATGTTCAAACAGTTGGCCTTAAAAAAAAATAAAGCCCACAAACTAGTTCTGGTTAAACCCTGTTTTGGTTTTAACCAGGCAAGCCATCACACATCCTGAAAACATTATGGTTGGTTGTCCTTGCCAGCCAGGGCAGCATATGCATATCAGAGCTATGAGGACAGGGCTATTGCAGCCAAAATGCTTTCTTAAATCCCGAGTGCCCAAAGTGTTCAATTTTTCATGGAATGAGTCTGTTTGCTAATTTGTTCATGCTAATTTAAAAACTAGAAGATTGGTCTTCTTGAAATGCCTGATCCTATCTCTCCCCTCCCCTTCCCTGAAAAAAAAAAAAAACCAAAACCAAAAACCAAACCAACTGGAAGGAACATTTGAGCCACAAACGACAGGGCCCACCTTCCCTTTTGCTTCCCCAGCCCTCAGAGCTCGGATAACCATGCAGACGTGCAGACATAAGCAATACAAAGGAAAGTTTACGAAACATCATGAGCCAACGATCAACCCCAAACCATCACCTAGATAGGCCGTGTGGTGACAGACCAGACCAAGCTCTTCATCTGAGTCAAGACCTGTAATAAGATTTAGAATTTTCCTATGAACAAGATCTCTCTAAACTCAAGAATCTCTGGAGCCCATATGAGGCTCAGATAATTGTCACATCAATGCAAATTATGCTCATTAAAAAAAATCCAAGAAGACTTCAGTGCTTTCAAAGCCAACTTTTATGTAATGCTAACCATGGTGGTTATATCCCACATTTTGTACCTGGCTGCTCTGCTCTAGATATATGGTATAACACATACACACATAAAAGACAGTGGGAACACATACCACACTGTAAGGTTTATTTAAATGACTCACTTGGACATCTCACTCTATCAACATAGGAATTAGGATGATTGAGAGACAAGCTGTGCGATCCATATACTAAAATTTTAAAGAAATATCAAAGTGAATGAAATTTCCAATATTCAATATCTGTAACTGCTTTTATAGTATAATTTGATCACAAAACCCAATTTGTACTGACAAGTTATAAGATAACTCAGAGAAGCTAAAGTACATGGGGGAATATGATAAATATGACAACAGACGCTGGCACACCTGATGAGGACATTCATGGAAGGAGATTACCCTGAGGATACTGGAATGGTACGCAGAAAAGGGTGCACTTATGTGGAGAGGTAGGGGAAAAAGGCAGACAAGTAACTACTTAAGCCATTTTCCTTTTCTTACTTACTGATAATGCCTTTTCTTCTAGTCACCGCGTGCGCGCGCGTGTGTGTGTGCGCGCGTGTGTGTGCGTGCGCACAGACACACACACATTTTTACACAGGATTCAGGGAGAAGAAAGCAGGTGTATTTATGCTGCTGCAAATTTTCTTAGGTGATTTGATTAATGACCAAGAAAAGATATTTGGTTGCATGTCAGTAGTTCTCTGCTCTTAATTTATTCCCACTTCTACTTTCCTCCCTGGCTGCTGAATGAGCACTCCTAATGAGACCTCTGACTTGTTGGGTTTATGGAGGGTCACCAATTTTTAGTTAATTAAAATAGATGGCAATGTCAAAGGGTGCTTGTAGTCTGTGTGGCAAATCATGGACTCCAAAACTGCTAACACTGTGCTGTGAACCCAGCAGGCAGTAATACATGCCTGCTGACCAACAAAAAGTTGTGCAAAGGGCAGGCAGAACCATTAACAAAACAACAGATTTTCAAATAAAATATGATTTCCTTCTTCCTAAAAATGACTTACTAAAACCAGAACCCCATGTCTATTTTGGATATCTACATGTTTCAATCATTTCAAGTCAATTTCTATATTGTGAGAGCATCATACCAAGCTGTAATTTAAGAGTGGCTACTTTTACACATCAATTTCTTCGGAAAAAAGTAAATTGGGTTTTGTGGTTTCTAACTTGATACTGGAAGCCAGTGTGCTTTTATAGATCAGAGAATGATATTTATAGGTGAATAATAAATATACAATGTTTGTAATAACCATGGTAAAGGCTGATTATTTTATAATACATTGATAATAAAGCTGAAATTATTCTGTCATCAACAAATGTATTTTACATTTCAGAATGAATATAAATGAGGAGAAAAGGAAATGGTATCTAGCAGAGTGTGTGAATAAAGATGATTTTCAGGCCAATGTACCTCACTGCAATATATATTATTTAAAAAAAAAAGCATTTGACTGAATCACTCATGTTTTCTGCATCTCAATAATGAAAAGAGGCCCTTTTATTTGAGGTGTTTAAGAGATGTCCTAAAAGGGAAAGCCTTGTGGTTGAAATGAAGACATTAAAAAAAAAAAAAAACAAGAGATAGAATCAAAAAGGGAAGAATAATAGGGGACAGCCCAATGAGCTCCTCACACTTGGGCCAAGATGGGCCCCTCCAAACTGGGTGGGGCAGTCCCTGAACCCTCTTACAATAGGGTCTTCCAACCTTGGCATCCTTCATACTGGGGTCAGGATTAACACCTCCAAAGTGGGGTAGGGAAGGGACAAGGAAGGTATATGGCCATGGATGTTGCCGGGGAACCTCATCTGTAAGATAGTGTTCATGATTGTCTAGGACTCAGCTATGGGAAACTTAGGTAGTCCAAGGGTTAGGGCATTTGGCTAAGATCAAGGGTCATGACCACTCAGTTCACCTAAGGAGGTGATGGCCAGAAGGGTGAGTAGGGAGACAGAAGGAGAGATTCAGCTCAGGCAGGAAGATGGCTTCCATCCCTGAGGCTACAGGCAAGGAGAAAACAATGGAGTAGGAATGTGGAAGTCTCCTGCAAAGAATGTTTCAAGTATAAAAGTTTCTAGATATGAAGGATTTTAGAGAAGAAAGGAAAGGTTAGTAGCAGGTTGGAGGAGAAACCAAGAGTGGGGAATAGATGGCCTACTGGATAAAGAAAGACTACACCTGAAAAACCAGGTTTTTCCCTTCCCACAAAGAGAACAAAAATGAAGCACAGATCAAGCTATTCTATCATCACAGAATACATTTTATAACTCACTGTGAATACAAAGGAAGTAAAGGTGATGGCACATTGTAAAGAGAGACTGAATTAAGATGATCTGTGTGGATCATCTTAATATGTGTGGATGTGTGTGTGTATAAAATTTAAAAATTTTGACTGACTCATGTTTTCATCATGTCAATAATTACTTTACACATTAGTATATGTATTTGGGGCTCCAGGGATCACAGTAGGATCAAAGAGTTAAAGGTAAAGCTTGAAGAGACCCTAGAGGTCATCTATTCCAACCTCCTCCTCACATTTTACAAATGTAAAGGCCAACCTGTAAGTGAAAGATCTTTGCCACCCATTAAATAGGCCTCAGGTGAGGCCAACAAAGGGAGGCCTGATTAGAGGCAGGCCTGTACCCTTTCACTAACTAGATGTGAGGCCCCAGGCTCCACACCTTTGTGCTAAGTAGGCTCTGAGCCCTCAGGGTCCTGAACAGGGTATAAGAGCTCTGAGGTTGGTGTTTTGCCTTTGGGGGCACACTCATTGAAAGAGTGTTGGCAAGCTGTTGAAGCAGCCCCCCACACCCCCACCAGCTTTGAAAACCCAGATGTTGATGTTTCTCTCTCTGGTAACTATATATTACTATGGACAGATAGAAGTCTGTCTAATGATTTGTGTTTGTTCTGTTTATATAATGTATGTTTGTAATTTCTGTTTGTATTCTCTCCAAAGCTCAGGATGCTGGCTTTTCCCCCTGAACTAAGTGAATGATATATGTATGTTAATTCCTTAAAGTTGCTTTCCTTAGAAAAGCAGATTGAAGAATCTGTGCTGGCAGCCCTCCTGCATGCTGGTATTGTGGCAAGCAGCATTGTTGTTACAATAAATGAAACAGCTGCATTTCAGAGAGGTCAAGTAATTCACCCAAGGTCATGCAGGGTGTACTAAGTGGCAGACCCAGGATTCAAATCCAGGTCTCTAGCTCCAATCCTACATTTCTCAACATGTATCACAATGCCTCCCACGATTCAAAGTATGTGACCAAAAGGAAACAAAAAAGGCTTTATCTCCTTTACACTGTATGTACGCAACTTAGTCAACAGAGATGTTTCCTGGTGACAAACTAAAATTCAAACTGATAACTCCTCGAGCAAAAATGAGGCCTTCATGGACAAAAAACAGAGATCTAGAGAGATTACATTGTGTTTTTCCTTTGGGAGATTATGAGATTTTGGAAGAGAATTTTATTTTGGATGTGTCAGACTTGGTAAGTTAAAATGACAAAAAGATGTCTTACTTGATGAAGGGATAGAGTGAGTCTCTCATTGATACAAGTAATTCCTGGGTAAAGAGAGTCTCTCTACCAATGCAGATCAGCACCTTCTCTGTAATTTATATATTGAGACTATCCAGAGCCCTGAGAGAAACACAGCTAGGATGCGTCAGTGGCAGAAACCTGAATCCAGTTCTCTTATCTGCTAACATACTTTCCTTCCACTAAGCTGGCTTTGATAAAGGGAATATTTAACATAAGAACTTCTAAATTACTTTTTAAAACAAGTCTACTTTATCCTCAGATGCCAGTGGCTACAGGATATCTCATGGGTTCTATCTATGATGACCATTGTTTAGCAACATCTGACACTCACCTTCAGGACCGTCTAATGTACAGGATAAGCCAAAAAACACAAGTGAGGCATATGATCTTAATTCACAAGGTCACTCTCATTAGAGGTGCAACCATTCAATGAAAGTACAAATAATGCTCTGATTTGCAGCCTGCTCTACATCTTGCATGCATTGACTATCAAAGAGCCATCCAAGCCAATGACAGAAATTAGTTCAGTGTTGCAACAAATCCTTTAAAAGCATTTTTCTTCTCGAAAACCTTTTAAGACGTATCATGACAATTCATTTATTACCACAAAGCACTCCGCCCATAGGAGGTTCTTTTAATAAATGCTTGTTGAATTGGATTGAAAATGGACTATTTTTAATAGAAAATGATTTTTTTAACAGAAAATTATCTATCCTCTTTCAACCTAGATTAGGTTCATGCAAGAGCAAAGAACAGGCAAGACCAAAGGTAACGAAAAACAGTTTGTATTGCCTTCTATTTCCATAAATAGAGCATTTTATGTATGTATGCATCAAGATTTACAAATCAAAGAAAAGGTAGCTCTTTCTAGCCATATTTAGGAAACAACATATTAGTAATGAGTACAATTATCTGATGTTAATAAACAGGTCATAGCTGACTTCGACAACTATTTAGCAAAGAATAAAGGGGAGTTTCTGAATCAAGAAGTCAATGCAGATATATGTGTTTGTATATTATATATATATATATATGCATATACATATATTCTCATTTCTGTCATTAGTCAGCACTTATATAACACTTTGTGTCTAAAAAAAATTTTAAAGTAGGCATATTGGTTTTGTTTTATTTAATATATATTATATATTTAACATTAATAACAAATATAAATTATTATATTATTACATATATTACATGTAATAATATGTAATATAGCATATAAATATAGATGAGATATATAAGTAAAATCATAAATATGTTATTTAACATATAATAACATATACATATAATGTATACGAATAAATGTTCTCAAGATAACATGCAAGAAAACTCAACCTTTTGGAGTGTAGCTCCATAAGTAAGCAAAAAAGCTCATTTAAATAGCTATGACAAAACCTGCACACTTTATTTTTGAATGATGAATCAAAAACTTAGGCACAACACACTCTGTTTTTAAGTCAGGGAAAGACATCAGAAAGACTTCCACCAAAAATGGTAAAAACATTTTTAAAATTTTGTACTTAAAAAGAGGAACCTTCATTTATCCAGAAAGTTTATTTCTACAGAAAAAAAAAAATTCTCCCATAACGCCCAGAACCAGGCCACAATGCCATTTCCTGGACATGCCCAAATCATACCAGCACCGCCTGCCTTCCTTCCTACCTTCCATTTGTGCGTTGTCTTCCTGTCTTCCCACCGTAGAATCTAAGTGCTCTGAAGTCTGAGATTATCTCACTTGCTCCCATTTCTATGGCTAACACTTAGAGTGTCTGGTCTATAGTGAGTCCTTGGTAAATTCTTCATTCATTCATGTAGGTCAGATAAATAAAGTATTTGAAGGAGTTTCGAAAAGTCTAAGAACAATTTTAGGAAGAAAGTCATAATTCTCTTTCCTAAAACCTCCGACCAAACTTCTATTTCTCACCGTTAACTAAATAAAATCATTTAAGAATAGTACAGAATTTCCTCCTTTTCCCCGGTTTCACCGTGTCTTTTGATTTGACTTTCTCCTTGCTTGCCACATTGTAAAGAGTCACAATCTAATGAGAACAAGAATTAAAAACAATAGCATTGTAAAGAAGTTTATGGATATTATCACCTCATTTCATGCTCACAACCACCCTGGGAGGTAGGTGCTACTACTATCCCCATGTTACAGATGAGAAGACTGAGATTGTTCAGGATCAGACAGATAATGAGCATCTCCAGGCATGATCTGAATGCAGGCCTTTCTGACTCCAAGGATAGCAGTCTCTATTCATGGTAGCAGCTAGCTACCTCATAACAATAACAATAATAAAAATAATGAAAGCTAATTGAGTAGAGCTCATTAAAAGATATCAACTGACAATCATGGCAATAAATCTCCACAGTCTAGCCCAGGGGTGGGGAACGTGCGGCCCTTTGACTGACCTGACCTCTGAGCTAGCTAATCTGGTCTTCTTGCTCTTCCTCATAAACAACACACTCTCTTGTCTCCATGTCTTTGTGCTGCCTTTCTTACGTGCCTAGAAATACTCTATTCCCAATTCTGCCTCTTAGAATTCCTTGCTTTATTTAAGACACAGCCCAGGTGACACCTTGTAAAGGAAGCCTTTCCTCATTTCCCCAGCTGTTGCTGCAAGCTCCCAATTACTCTGTGGGTTTTTTTTAATGTTTTGTATGTATTTGTGGATGTCCATGCCACTTCCCTTGACAGAATATAAGCTTTTTGGAGCACAGGGTTTGTTTCATTTGTCTTCGTATTCCCATCTCCTAACACATGCTTGTTGACTGATACAAAAACTGGCACCAAGATTAAAGACCCAACACCAATGTTTATTTTTTTTTAAATCATAAGATTTAGATCTGGACCTTATAGGGTTCATCTAGTGTAACCTCATTTTACAGATGAGGAAAACAGAAAGGTTATCTGAGATCTAAACCTCAAACCTCTGGCTACAAGTCCAGTGGTCTTTCTGTCATAGCTCGTTTCTAAATAATTGACATTCTCCTATATAGGCTACACGGGTCACATGAAATATACAGGGTCCCAAATGCCTCCATACAGGTGTAAGCTTAGGAAAACAGGAAATGGGGTGTGGCATTTTCTGTATTTCTCTTTAAAAATCTGATACTAACCAAACCATTAAGATACTTGTCAACATCCAGACATGGACATATTTGAATCATATGGAAATCAAGTGCTATGGTATAATCTCAGATATAATTGGTATTGAAAAATTGACTACCCAAATATCTATAGTAAAGTCTCATCTGAATTTTCCTAAGAATATGATCCTAAGCTGGCATGTTGTAATAGTTAAGATCAGCGATGATTTCATATCTAGTTTTATCAGGTACCACTTTTTGTCCACAGGTAGCAACATTTGCTTTTTCCTTTAAATAATCATCTAAGATTTTTTTTTTATTAAGGAGCAGTTGGTGGCACAGTAGATAAGAGTGTTGGACCTGGATTCAGGAAGAATTATCTTCCTGAGTTCAAATCTGGATGCAGACACTTATTAGCTCTGTGACCCTGGATGAGTCACTTGTTACAAAATCGTAAGTAACTTTGCCTCAGGTTCATCATCTGTAAAATGAGCTGGTGAAGGAAATGGCAAACCACGTCAGTGTCTTTGTCAAGAAAGTCCCAAATGGGGTCACAAAGAGTCATACACAATTGAAAGGACTGAACAACAGCAACAATTTTTTTTTATCAATTCCCATTAAGATGACTTAGAACTTGAGAAGTATAAAAAGCAGACTGACCAATTCCTTTCCTCATAGCAAAAATACATTTTCCTCATTTCGAAAACAATCCTCGTAGGGCTCTTAGCAACCTAATAAGTACTCTGTTCTTTCATTGAGCTTAAGGTCAACCCATAAACCACAGTACAGCTCTAGCTTAAACTCTTTGGTCTCCATGGAACCCTAAAGATCTAGTCTAAAGCCCTCATTTTATAGATGAGAAAACTCAGGTCTAGGGAAATTAATTCACAATAAAATTCTCAAAAAGAAGGTGTAACAACAATGCTGCTTGCAGCTGCTGTGAAGGTCTAAGGCCAATAACACCAACACACAGGAGGGCTGATAGAACAGGTTCTTTGATCTGCTTTTCTAAGGAAAGCAACTTTAAGAGGCTTACAATCTCACTTTAATGAAATGTACATATGTTATTTACTTAGTTCAGGGGATAAAGTCAGCACCCTGAACTTCAGAGAAAACACAAATAAAATTATATAAACAAATCAGCAGACAGGGCTTCTGTCTGTTCGCAGCAATACATACATAGTTACCACAGAGAGAGAGGGAAGCATCAACATCTGGCTTTTCAACGTGGGGGTGGGGAGGATGGGGACTCACCAAAGTCTTGTCTGGTGAAATCGTAGGAACAATCTTCCAGTGAGTGAGCCCCTGAGCAAACCCTCTCCTCCTGCAGTTCTGAGAGTTCTGGCTTAACCTTTAGAGTATATATACCCTTTTTCAGGGCCTGAGGGCTTCATACCTCTAGACCCAGTTAGCAAAAGGGTGTGGGCCTTCCTACAAAGGCAAGACTCAATCAAAGGCACTTGATTGCCTTAGTGCTGAGAAGCTCTCCGAAACAAAAGAACAAAAGACAACAAAAAGTCCCACTTGGCTTGCCATTACAGAAGGTATAATGGGTTAATAACACCATCATCATCACTAACACCAAAGAACTCCAATGACAATTCATGACAGCCATGACCCTAGGTTCTTGGAGGCTATTCCAGAAGAGCTCAAGTTTGGGCAGGTGCTACCCATTCCAGAAAGATTTCAAATATCATGTTTAGTGATGGACTCCATGTTGTTTGTTATTCAATAATAAGCCTGAGTAGGCTGAGAAAGTCTCCATCAACAGGCTCACTGTAGGGCCTCTTACCTTTTCAGCTATGGCATTTCTCAAAATCATCTACTAAGATTAAGATGTATCTGATTCTTAAAAGATATTACTATAGCTAGTTATCAAATCAGTTCCCAAGGGTATCTGCATGAAAAAAAAATCTCAAAGGAAAAAAAAGTAATGGTATCATTTCATATAGTATGTTGGAGGTTGGGGGAACATGATTTCTGAGGCAGGGACCTCTGCCAGGGGCCCTCAAATCATAATGAGCAGGTATC